>NC_134834.1:149006162-149306914 GCF_004210375.1 Tachypleus tridentatus
TGGTACATTTCTTCTAAATGTGCAACACAGATACGAAGGTTAAAATTATGGAGTGAGTTGAAGAAATCCTTTCAGGAATCGTTTTGTACTTCCCCAAAATAAATTATCATTATTCATATAACACGTTAATTAAGTTGAAATAATTACCCGTCTTGTAATCAACTGTGTTGAAGCAGTCTTTCTGTAACGAACATGTTTACATATTAAATTATGTTATGTGGAAAATGTTGTACAACATAAAAAATCATTTATATTTTATGTGAGCACCAACTACACATGCCTGACAAACCGTATATAAAAATGGAGTTCTAAATATACTTTCATTAATGCTCGTTACTGGCAAGCATGGCGTCACAAGCCGCCTCAGTGGCCATCTTTATCTGTAGCTCATTTAATAATGGCCAAAAGTTAAAGATAGACAAATTCAGAATGTTAAAAAAACAGAACAAAGACTACGTAAATATTTGTGAGACAGACATAATATAAGTACACGCTGGATTTATTTCTTTACTTAATTCGACGCCATCTTCACAGCAAATAACAGTACAACCAAATACCCTGGTGTAAAAAATAAAAACTAACTCAATCCAATGACAATACTCGAGCATAAAATTAACACATCTCAAATACATGAAACTTTTAACCAATATACTGCTTTATCTTAAGTTGAAATTGTAAACGCACGTAACTGCAGTAGTTAAGAGCTAACGAATACACGGGGCCTAAGTTTTAGCATTTATGAATAGGGTGTATGTCTTGCTTTATATAGTTCTCACTATACGAGGTGTATTGATTTTACCATTAGAACGTGACAATGGGAAAGTTCAATCTAGCTAAGTGCGAAACCTTGTAGTCGCTTTCCAACAATAAATTCACCCAACAGTCGGTCCCTGTGTGCGACTTGTTTAGACAGACCTGATGAAGTCGCCCCCCACATACGTTTCCCAACCCCGACGATTGGCGGTGGTGTTAAAACCCCAAAACTTTAGCTTGAATATTTTAAAATTCCACCAAAAATAAAAGCAGTTTCATTTTACCTTTCCTTATCGCGACCAAGTCTGTGTTCTGTTACTGAGCTCACGTGATGTTGACCCCAGGAGAATGGATTAATAAATGATACGTCTCGAAATTAATGGCTATAAAAATGCATCTCGGAACGTATGGTATGGGTATTAACACTTTTACTAATAAAGCAGAGAACAAAGTTTCAACCTGAAGATGACCTAAGAAGGTCGAAATGTTCTCTGCTTTATTAGTAAAAGTGTTCATACCCAAACCAGACGTTTTGAGATACACTTTTATTTCAAGTGGGTTTTTCGTCATCAAAAATAGCGCCTGTAAACTATATAGTAACAACACTGGACGTTTACACGTTATAATGCAACACCAATAATCACATCGTCTACATTAAACCAATCCTTTCCTCTAGAACAAAGAGCGATTCGAGCTTGAAACCAGTTTTTCATCAACCGCTCCTACAGAAACCAGACGTAGGAAGGACGTCAACCGGAAATTACATGCTGTATGTGAAACAAAAAGCCGTCACTTTGACGGACGATAGGATATAAGATGAAATTTCAGGTAATAACTTTAATGGTGACGAGAAATATATTATCATTTATCTTACACGTAATCTTGACACTTCCTTCTAATAAGACCGTTAATTATGTGACTATCCACTTCGTGCACGTGCATACAAAAAGTTTGTTTTTTAAATAAAATATATGAACAAATTTCTAAATGTTTTCACGAAGGTTCAAACGCTAATATTTTACGCACCTATAGCCTTCATTAATTATTTTCAGTAACTACAAAACGGAGGACTTATGAGGAATTATTCCACGTTAATTGTACCCTTTGTAACAGTGTTTTTTTTTTAACTAATTCAAATAAAAAACTTCGCGGGATAATACAGGCGCGGCCACTACGTGTCACCTGGACTTGTAAAGACAGCGCGAGACCAACATGTCCACTACAGTGTTGTAGCTCTTAACACAGAAGACGGCCATCGTACGGCTTATTTAACACCATTCACTCGTACTAATAATAACGTGCACGGTGTCAGTAGACTCAGTTATTAACACACGAAGAATTAGTGCTATCAAGTTGTCCTTTATTTTCCATAAGTTCCATCGCCGAAATTCACAGTTTTAAAGCTTAGAAAACAAGAGAAAAAAATACATTGTTTCAAGCAGTTAGTTCTCTTGATTCGGGCACAGCCTAAAGGTTAGCACATCTGTCTGTGAAGTTGAAGATCCGTGGTTTACGTCCCGTTATCGTCAAGATCTGGCGGTGGGTGCTGTTAACGAGCTCCCTTCTGTCAGATCTAGCAGTTCGTAAATTAGGGACGGTCATGCGCAGATGGTCTTTATGTAGCTTTACACAAAGATAGAAAAAGCATATATTTAATCAGTTTTATACACTAGCTCTGCAAGGCATTTTCAGTCATAACCCCAAACAAACCGAAGTTAGCAAACGTCACACAAAAAAAGTGATGTATTTCCATCAAATTATTTACAAATTTGTGTTTATATTTCACATTTTTGCTTTAGTTTTTCAAGCACAAAAAACAAAAACAAGTAAAATAAACGGATTATGTTTTGAATCTATTAATGTCTTAAATTCGATACAGTACGGTAATCAATACAAAGTGGTTTATACGTCCGTATGAGATACTGTTGTTGCCAAGTCTTGAGTTTGAAATAGCGACATTGTCTTTCAAAACTACTCTTAATGGCTTGCTCTCAAAATGGTGATTTGCGCAGTTTAACTTGAATATAGAATGTAAAACGTAAGCAGATTTTGTGTTTTTTTAACTGAACAGGAGTAGAGATCGGATGGTTTTTAAAATTGTAATTGATAACTGACACAGTCAATCAACGAAACCACTCACACAACCATTTTACTATGTGTTGAAATGTTATCTAAAAAAATAAAATAAATAAGCAACATCAAAATAAAAGCAGACTAAAACACCATAACTGTAAAAACAATTATGTGACTTATAAAAACAAAGAAAAAGAAACCGAATTCCGCCTATCGTAAGAAGGCTTAGCAATAATGCTATGCAATACACTTGTAAAAAAAACAACTGTTACACTGATTATTCTGAAAACTAATTAGTAGTTGATATACAATTTCCCATTATAAATAACAGTTTTTGGACAAATACAATATGTTTACATCACTGTAAAACGATCCAAATTATTTGAGATATAGCTGGAATTCTTTTGTAATGTATCGGTTAAAAATAAATTGACCAAACATGCTCGCCCTTTCAGCCATGGGAGCGTTATAATGTGACGGTTAATCCCACTATTAAGAGTTGGAGGTTGGTGGTGATGACTAGCTGCCTTACCTCTAGTCTTGCACTGCTAGATTAGAGACGGCTAGCGCAGATAGCCCTCGAGTAGCTTTGCGCGAAATTCAAACAAACCTAGCGTACGTTAACGGCATCCAAACACCAACTAACGCAAAACATTAGCGCAAAGATATATATTAATTCCTAACAATATTCATAGTGAACCTTATTTCCGAGAGTTAAACTGTGTGCAAGACGTTGGATTAAAAAATGGTCAAATCGTCTCATCCGAGAGACTTAGTTCAGTAATAAAACTCGCTTAGTTACAACTGAATCAATTACCACAATACAGTTTCATTAGGCCTATCCAATTGTACAGAACTTTATAACCATTTCTACAGCTCATAAATCATTCTGTATTTGATTCTGTTTTTAAGTGTATATCAATGTTGTTCATTGTATCCGATATATTGTGCATGACCTTTCCTCCAAAGGTAAACGCAAAACTCATAAAAGGAATATTTTTTAGTTCCAAAATATAGAAAGGTAAGTCAAATTAAACTCAATTTTGTCTTTAAATTTAGTGTCTAGAGCAGTGATTAACGTTTAGTATGTACAATATTAATTCTGTATTTTTAACTCAGTATATAAGTTTCGGATTAGCTTAACCCTTCTTCATAGGTGGCCGAGCCTCGAGATATTTTTAATACAGTTACTATAGAAACCCCCTCTAACGACACTGGTACTCACCTAATTAACCATAGCATTCTAATAGCTACAGAATTAACTGTTAGTTCTGATCTAGGTAGTCAGTTTACTCTGATCAAATGTTCATTTCATATCAATATATCTCAACCATAAGAAAAACCTCTAATCAGAAGGGAACAGTTGTTTACTTGGTTGATAATATGGCATGTAACAGTTAAAAACTACGAGTAAATGGTTACAGTACTAAACTTATTTCAATAATCCCTCCCCCCTCCAAAAAATCCACAAGTTAGAGGTTTACCTCCAAAACAGGAAAATTCTAAACAAAAATGAAGTATTTGATCTTCTGTATAATAAGGTTTGTTTGTTTTTTTACATTAAAGTTCAAACTTATTTTTAAAAATCACCTAAAGATTAAATAGGCCCTTGTTAAACTTCAAAACTAGTTGATACACTTGATTATTCAAAACGGAGTCAAAATGTACATATTCGGACTTATTGCCTCATCACACACTTAAGAAACGTATACTGCCTACATCATAATATAGTCCAGGGACTAATGGTAGTTCGAACAAGTTTAATAATTACCAGTCTGTAGGTTTCCGACAAAACCTGATACTTGAAACCTTAAATACTCAATAATACTAGCATGGAAAAAGACAAATCAGTAGAAAAACGTTACATTATATGGTTTTTGAATCAACACAAAAATTGTGTTCTTTACTCAGAAGTTTTCACGTGCTGTTGAAATAATAACTTGGCCTGCTGGTTTCTATAGACTCGTGTCGAAGCTTTAATACAATGGAATATTAGAGTCAGTGAAATAGAAACCTCCGAGAACATGCACACAAAGCAGTTCGTTTTCCGATACCATTAGCTTATTATACGTCTCTCTGGATTTTCATTACTTGCAGCTCTAGAGATACGATGAATTATGAACACTACATAACTTGTCACAACAAGAGGTTAATACTGTTATCAATAATGACTTTCAGGGTGTTATAGTATGTTGTCCGTCAAGTCCACATCTCCCCCTAAAAAATCAATTTGTTCTAAAACTAAAACAAAAAAGGATAATCATCGGTTAAGATCATCACGTATTTATTCATAGTAGTTTAAAACTAATGGAACACTTGGGTTGGTCTATAGTCACTTCTGTAAACAACACAAGGTTGATGCAACACTTAGGTTGTACTGTAGTCACCTGTACACAACATAGGGTTGATGCAACACTAGGGTTGTACTGTAATCACTTCTGTAAACAACGTAAGGTTGATGCAACACTTGGGTTGTACTGTGGTCACTTCTTTAAACAACAAAAGATTGATGCAACACTTTGGTTGTACTGTGGTCATCTGCTTACAACGTAAGGTCGATGCAACACTTAGAACATAATGAGCTTACCCGAATGTAATCTAAACTTAGTTCAATACTTGGTTGGAAAGTAATCATCTATATACTTTACTAATATTAGAAATCTGGTCATTTTGTTCAATATTTTACGTGGAGGTCCGACATAATAGAGATCCAAACTTTAATTTAGAAATAACGAATAATTTACGTTGCATTTATGAAACGTGGAAGTTGTAATTCTACAATTAACATCCACAAATCGGTGCACCGTTCTGTCAGTAAGTATAGAATATAACACTACTGAATTATTTTACTTTACTGAAACAAATTACCATCAGCTATTTGAACTATTTATTCAGCAGCAGACTGACAGAGACAGCTTACCTTTCTACATTTAAAAACAGAAGATTAAAAACTTATGCGTCAGGACTTTTCGTAGCCATGACAACGATATTAGCACACGTCATCAGCAACATTATCTTGGCAGATTACAAAGTAACTACTGTATAGATTATGGAACCTTTGAGATTTTGTTGTTGTTGTTTCAAAAGTTAATAAAACGACATAAATGGTTTAATTTCTCTTCTACTATTGAGACAGAATACTTAAAACGTAGCTAGATTTCGAAGGCTAAAAATGGCGAAATTTTCAAGCAACCTTTTAAATATTTTAGAAAACGTACCGAGGGGCTGCCTCAGCTAACATCTCCCTTCCAAGATTGTCCGCAGTGCAAATGTTTGAAACACAGAGTGGTTCTGCAATACTGACATGTTCTAGTTGTATCCAACTCTTCATTTGAATACCGATATTAACTGAACCAAATAAAGCTGCACCAAGTCTTCAAAACCTAGTTCTAGTTTCATGACACCACCGACAGTTATGATCTCGTTCTGTGTGATCTATCATTCTATGACGTCTTTTATATAGACAAGAACAAACATTTCAACCGTGATTTGTTTGGGGGCTGGATGCCTTTGCTTTTTTACTACAGGTATAGGAACCCGGTATTTAGCGTTATAAGCCTTCAGACTTACCATTGAGCCAATGCTGGTGGTGGAGCTTCATCCGTGAAAAAGGTACTAATTACACTATGTAATACAAATTTTGTTCCTGGATGTGTTATTTCTCAACTGCTTATGTTGTAAAAGTACAGAAAATGGCCATTATTCCCTTCGAACTTTGCTTTTGTGACCTGGATAATGAAATTTAGAAATTAACCTATTTTCTATGTAAAAACGGGCAAATTTGCACATTTTCATTTATATAAGGTCTGAATAAAACAACATATGAATCAAGATTCACATGTATTTATACTAAAGGTATACAAAAATGTTTAGAAGTGAGCAGTTTTTCGAGATTTGCGACTGTAATGTAAATCACTTTCACATATCAGCCCCCAAATATGGTCTCCCATCATGTTTTCGTTATATACTTCTTGGTAGCGGCGTTCAAATCCAGTATATCTTGGTGGAAGCGCTCGCCTTGATCCTATGAGTATGCTCCCATGTTCTCCTCGAATTTATCAAGATGAGTGTCAAGAATATGGACTTTCAGGCACGTCCTGCAGCCCATTTTGCCGTAGTTTTTCACCAGAGCCTCAACCAGTTCCACATACTTTTCGGCCTTGTGATTATCCAAGAAGCCCTGAACCACTGCAACAAAGCTGCCCCGAGCTTTTTTTTTCCTTCCTACTGAGCTTCTTGGGGAATTCTGTGCACTCCAGGATCTTCTTTATTTGTGGTCCAACGAAGACAACAGCTTTGACCTTTGCCTCAGACAGCTTAGAGCTGTGACAAATTGTTTCATAAGACCCAATTTTATGTGCAATAGTGGGAACAACACCTTCTGAAGGTCCACTAGTGGCTCACACTTGACATTGTGCCTCCCCACAGATAACTCGGTCCATCGCGGCAAGTGCATCCTGTTTAGTATGCTGCAGTGTCCCTGCTGTCCCAAAAGCAAAGATAACAGGGAAACTTGGTACAGCCTCCTTGGAGACTCATCAGGAATGCCACCATTCTGAAGTCTCCGATAACCTCCCAGCTATACTGATCATACTTCAAGGCTTCTCGCAAGGTCTTGACGCTGTTGTATTCCTCTTTGAGGTGCACCAAGTGAGCCAGGGGAAGAGACGGATACTTATTCCCGTTATGGAGCAGCACAGCTTGAGGCTTCTGGATGAGCTATCAATGAAGAGGCAGAGCCCATCTTGACGAGTGAAGAAGCTTGAAAAATGTCGGTGACGCTTCCTATGACTTGCGACTTGCATACTTTCATCTAACAAATCTCACTTCTTGAGCCTAGATGTCAAGAGCTCGGCATTCGACTTTGTTAGACCAAGATCTCTGATCAAGTCATTGAGGTCTCTTTGGTTGGGGTAGTATGGGTTTCTCTCACCAGCTGCACCTCTGAAATTGTAATCTGGATCTTCAACATCTACCTCCTCTTCTGATTTGCTGCTCTCTTCTGAGGATGGCTGCTTTCCCTCTGGCGGAGTGGGTACAGGAAGTTTAGGGCAGTGTGGCACTGGAGCGATGGATGATGGAAGGTCTGGATACATGATAGCAGATGTATTTTTGTCAGCCCGACGTTTCGAATGGTCCATCATGCAGAAGTAGCAATAGGTTGAGTGGTCAGTGGGTTCACGACAAATTCTTGGAATAGCGAACTTCATGGCTCTTTTCCCCCTCTGTACCATCCTGCAAATGAGCAAAATAAAATTATTATAAAGAATAGATTTATTTCATCCACAACAGGTTCATGCAAAATATTTTATATGTGATACTTTTTCTATACCATTGAAAATAAAAAAAAGATATTTAAATTTTAAAAGGTCTAAAATTTGTATAATGTAAAATCTTACTATTCAAGCAAGCAAAAATTGTCCGTCTTACCTTCTAGAGTTTTTTTGCAGTGCTCGCAGGTAAAATGAGGTGCCCAGGGTTTGTCTTGATTCCTGATAGGCATGCTGAAATATGCCTTGTAGGCTTCACACATTTTAGCAGGTGCTGTCACAGAGTACTTTTTCGCTCTTGTCTTGATAAATTGGCCACATACATAGCAGAATGGGTTTGGAGAATGCTTGCAGCTTCTTGATGCCATCTCTGGTAAAATTTGATAGGTCAATGTGTTCACTTAAGCAGCTAGAACTAAACTGAAGTGGTGTGTGGTGAACCCCTGTATATATTACTATGGAAAGTTCTACAACATTCTGAAAAGTTCTTGTAAGTTCTGCAACATTCTAGCAAGTTCTTGAAAATTCTCTATCAGCTACTCAGCACTGAATCTACCTGGAATGTTCTGGAAAATGCGTAAATTTGAAAATTTCATTACCCAGGTCACAAAAGCCAAGTTTGAAGAGAAAAACAGGTATTTTTCATTTACTTTAGGCATAAGCAATTGGGAAATAACACTTTCTGTCCAGGAACACGAAAGATTAAACATTTTGTTACATTGTGCTATTCATGTTTCTACTTTGACTGCCTCTGAAATTTATAAACGCTGAATGAATGAAACCTAAATTATGCTTATATTTCTAACAGAGTCCACTTCATTTAAACATAAAACGTTTATTTTGTGTAACATAAACCAATAAAGGCACATGGCAATGCCAGGACCAAGAAGTAATGGTATAAACGCCTCCCCACCTTGCTCACTGTTTTGAGATGTAGCGCTCAGAACTTTCGTCCTGTGAAAAAATAAATAAGCCTATTTTTCCGAAAACATGGTGCCTGTTTCATGTGTTTTGCCACGTTTTCACGACATACGATTCCAGTCGTTCGCCTTGATGCTTATCCATTTTAATTCGATCTTTAGGGGGTCCGCCTGAGTTCCTCTGCAAAATATATTAGAAATTGGTTCGACCAGTTACTCACAATTGCTTGTAACACCAGACAGACAGACAGACAAACAACTGCTTTATACATACAAACACACACGTACAAGTAATTCTTTCTTCCTGGATCACCTGTTATTGAGTACTGAACACCTGTAACAGATTACATAAATGTACAATAATTCTAGAAGTCTTAAGTTCAAAACATAGGCCTACAGTTCCAGTCACCAAAATGGTTACTAGTTTGAGATGCACCTTAACGTTTTTGTGTTTATCTCCAAACATCATATAGGGGGGGAGGGGTTAATGCAAACTTCAGGGACACTTTTACTTCTCCCCCGGTAACGTATAGTATTCTTGTGTGTGTGTGTGTGTGTGTGTGTAACCACCTTCCCACTTCTAGCTGGAGATAGCGAGAGATAAAGATGTGGACTATTATGGGTTTAAGCACCCACATCTTTCTCTTCTTAGCATATGAAGCCCTCAAATTTGAGGTTAAACCAAACAGACAGTGTACTCTGGGTACTTCAGTTCTGCCAGAGCCTCAAGTAACAAGCGCACATTACATAACAACCGACCCTATGATTTGTGTCCTGGTGACAGATATTTTTTACCGTGATTTATTCTTTCACGTATATTTTTAGCCACGGCACAACGGCCCTAAGTGGTTTTTGTTGTTGTTTTTTCAAGTACAAATGTTTAGGTCATAGCGCCCTCATCTCTTGATCAATTTGAGAGTTAATTCCAGTTTTGGACTCTCTGAAGTCAAACCCTTTCGAATGATGTATTTGACGACATCCAAGGTTTCATAGATTAATTTACTCTAATCCTGCCTGAAAGAATTTCAAGTGCCGCGGTAACTGAGGATTCCCTCGTTTTTTAATAACTTAATTTTTTCCTTCTTTTATTAAATTATAAAGATGAAAACAAATATATTTTGCCTGTCGACAGTCATATAAATAAATATATTATGGAAAAATATCACACTTCGAAGGAGTTATCCAGAGATTTTCATTTTGATATTTTTGTGAAAAGAGTACTTATGAAAATTTTATTAATAAATTAAAAAAAAATTAAATTATGTAGGATTTATTGATAATTTATTGGAGCCATTGCAATGATTTAGGCTGTAACAACTTACTTGCTTATTTGTTTCTTAATCAAACAGATCATGTTTCTAAATATGTATCTGTAGCGACTCATCTGCTGCTAGATTCTAATTTCAACATTGTTATTTCCCAAAGATGTAATATGTAACACCTTCATTTACTTCCTATAAATGTCAATATAATTTATTTCAATGATAATTTATGAATGTTCAACGTGTTCATGCGACTCCTAACGTTGTACTCTTGAACTAAAATGACGTCACACACAACAAAAACTCACGAACCACAAAGAAAACGTTCTTTCTTAAACCCGACTACAGCAAAAAGAAACTCCTGATACCTATAAGACATAGTTGGCATTTCAAGAATTTTCTCAAGCATATTTATGACCTTCTGAAACTTATATTTAAAATGGATTTATTGACATATATTTTAATATCGATTATTGTTTTAGTTAAATATATATTTACTTAATACTCTCAAATGTGTACTGCAAAAGACCCGCCTATTCCCCAAACTTGTAGATTTTCGAGTGTAAGAATCAACAATATACGTTTTACGAAAGCACTATCTTATCGTCAAATATTGCTGGGCCAGCTGAATTTTCAAGCACCTCGTCTAAAATTTATAAATCGACGCGCAAAATGACAGTTTATATTGTTGGTTTGTTACAGTTGGTGTACTATAGCGGTAGCTATAACTGTAATAAACGATTATAAATCGGGAAACTACAAATACTTGACCAGAAATGTCTATAGTTTTCAGACGTTACAAAACATTCAACTTCAGTGAATTCACATCGGACATCTATATTTTTACTTCAACATTATAAAACTTCAGGGGTGAAAATCAGCTTGTAAACGGCGTGAGACCAGCGAAGAATTGAGAGCTAGCTAGCTTGCCATTAAGTGAACAGTATAGATATCAACTTGAAATTAATTCGCTCATCGTAAACCGTCGATAAAATATCAGTTCCAGACCAGATAGAAGACTCAGTATTGTTTGTTAGTTTGTAACACTTTTCTATATGTCATTATTTGTAATAATCGTTATCATAAATTGTGTCATTGTTGGAATATTAAAATATATTTGTGTTAAAAAGAAAAATATGCGCATCAATTTGATACATATCGATATTCAATTAATTTCTAAGTTAAAATTAACATTTCAGGCTATTTCAAACTGTAATACGTAACATACTCTACAAAGGAATCTAGCTTACATCAATAAAGCAAGGCGTCAAGCATGAAATGCACAGTTACAATGAATAACAAACAAAACGAAGTACCTAACTGGATCACCAAGAGACAACATACAAAATAAAAGTGATAAAATAGTACGGACGTTGTCCCAAAGAAGCTACCTGATATTACATGCTATAATTGTGATCATGATTAGCGCTTGTTGGAGCTTTACCTTAAAATCACAAGACTCTGATGTCGACGTTTTCCAAGTTAAACCGATTTTTCCACTATGATAGAGCCGATCATTCCCGAACTCCGCCGAACTGATCCAAGCTCAGTACTATTGTTATCCGACTACTGATGGACTAACAGTAAATACATTAATATAATAAGAAACCATACTAGCCTATATGAACGTAAGCAAATTAACTTAAGCCAGGCTCGCCAGTTCTAAGCGAACACACTGACAATTGTTTTTTGTCTAGATACTTTACAATTTCATACCATTACACCCCTTTCCTAGGTGGGAATGTTGAGACCCATGTAATTAAATGCGAGGGAAACTCAGGCGAGGGTTCTCAACGTAGGTAAAACATTGTTTACTACTTGCCAGCTAATTAAGAAGTTACACGTATCACAAACAACCAATCACAGCTCGGATGACAAAATAAAACAAAGAAGGAGTCTGTGTAACACTGCATCTAACTGGAGTAAGTACTCACAGAAAAAAGATTTCCCAGAATCTTTAATAACCTATCGTTCTGATCCCAATCAGCAGAAATTTATTTTATGTGCATTGTGTGAATTCAGAATATTTTTTTTATTTTTTATATTTGTTGCAAACATAAAAACCACTATTTTAATAACACATGCATTGATTTTCCCGGTTTATTTTTGCTTTATTAAGCGCTAAAAACTACACAATGCGCGCTATGTCAGCCACAGATATCTAGCATCCTAGTTTTAGTGCTACAAGTATCTTAACTTATCGCTAAGCCTTACGGGAAGTCGACTTTTTCCAGCTTATTTCGGTATACCTTTTCAAAAGTTATTATATTTTAATTTTTCGTTGGCGATATTTTCCATTTAACCGACAAATTCTATTACTTTCTCTGGACAACCTTTGATGACGAGAAACCCGAAACGTTGTTCTCTACTTTATTTTACTACCTCATACCAGTCGTCTTGAGAATTTTTTTTTTCTCTGGACGACTGTTTTAAACACTTATAACTCATGCCACTTTCTAATCGTGTCTTTACAACCACTGCTCTCATTCATCTATCGTTAAGTCATCAGGCCATCTCGTTTCTCACTGCTGTATATTCTGTATAATCGTACATAATGTCTCCACGGTAAACATGCCACGTACTATCACGTCAAATTCAATATACACTACTAACACTTTAAAAATCATGCCTTACTTCATTAACCTCTACATTCTAGAACAGCATGTTTAACTAGTTTTCAAACTGTTTAGTTAATCAACTCGTTTTATTTTATTTTCAGGCTCTTACAGCATCGTGGATTACATGTGCTTATGGAAATCAAAATGGATGAATTATACTTTAGCCTTTACTATTTTGCTTATTTATAACTCAGTACAATCGAAAATTTCTGCTAGTCTCGAATCTTTTGATTGATGCAAAATATTTCGACCAGAAACTAAAAATATGCATTCATTTTCTAAACCTAATTAATCAATGGATGAGGCTTAACACACTCCCATAAGTGGTTGGGCGTGTCAGAAATACAGTAAAATAAACTACGTAAACATGTGTAATGTGTCATATCACTCTCTCACACATACACACTCTACAGGAAGAAAATTTCTTTCCGTTGTTAAGGTACAAATAACCATGGAAAACCTCATTGGAAAAAAAATAAAAGAAAATCAGTTTACATTTCAAACAAAAGAGCAGTTTTCTATGTTTGTCAGTGGAGATAGACGGTGTTTTTCAAGTAAATTTATAAGATTTAAACAAGTCTAGAGTCAAAGGCCTAGATAGAACTCAATAGTTGATGGATGACACAAGAAATCGACTTCCCATGCGATTCTTGCAGATCAATGCTGTTACCGTTACCTACTGTCCCCCTCCTTCTGGGGAATTACATTTCAATGCACCCCCCCCCCCTCGTTCCTTCGCTTTTGAAGCTTTAAAAGCCTTTGGCACATTCACATTTCACAGGTCTTACAGATAAAGTAATAAAAAACAATGTTATGTGTGTGTGGGGTATTAGTATTCATACCTAAACACACACACAGTTAAAGTATTCCGATAAGCTTAGGGCCAGAAGTAGTCATACTGTTAGTTTGTGCAACCCGTGAATCTAATGATTTAATGTTCATGTTTCGTAGTGCAATATAAGAGTGAAGGCCAAATCCTACAATTTGGTCGGACTGGAGCAACCCAAGAATTGGCGACGGGTGGCTGTTGACTTGCTGTCTTCTTTAAAACTATATCAGCCGAATACAATAAATCAACGTGACTTGATTCGTCCTGGTACGTTTCACAAATTAATAAGTCTATCTGGTAACAGAAAGTCGTTCTGTTTAACAAGCAACGTAACAACAAAGATAGAGAGAGAAAAGTTATAAGCGTAAAAAAAATAATGAACTCCCAAAAGGCTTATCTTAAGGATATTTCGAGAAATTCTACAAATAATCTCTACCCTAATCACAGGCTAAAGACCCCTACTCTCTGGTTGACAGAAGCTCATAGTAGAAACATCGAATTGCATCGTCTCTGGATATTCTGTTAAGTAAATTAGTGACGTGAAATGAGCTGAAGTCGTTTTAAACACCACCAAGACGACCATAAGGCGCATGCGCATTTTAGCTCGTCTATTTTGCCGCAATGCGAAGTAAATACATCTCAAAAGTTCTCAAGAGGTGTATTTTAATAATAATGTCCACAGTATAAACATGGATATCTTTGAAGAAAAATAGGAAACAAGAGTTAGTTATTCTTGTCTTGTCTTTTTTTTTTACTTTCCTTTGTCTTGGATTATTTTCTCTTTTATATTGTTTCCCATTTCATCACGAAAATACACGTGGTATTTCTAGAATAAAGACACGTTCTGACATGAAGACAGAGTAATTTCATAAATATATATAAATCACCCACTTTTAAGCACAGTTGGCTGTACTGGATTTACAGTTGTTTTTTTTAAAGGACCTGCTCTACCTGAAGTACAAGAATGAAGGTTTGGTTTATTTTGAATTTCGCGCAAAGCAACACGAGGAATATCTGCGCTAGCCGTCCATAATTTAGCAGTATAAGACTAGAAGGAAGGCAACTAGTCATCACCACCAACCGCCAATTGTTGGGCTACTCTTTTACCAACGAATAGTGGGGTTGACTGTCACATTATAATGCCTCCACGGGTGAAAGAACGAGCACTTTTGGTGTGACGAGGTTTCGAACCCGCGAAGGAATGAAGGAAGGTACGTTTTGTAATGGTTATTCTAAGAAGTTCATATTCCTAAATTGGAAAAACGGAATTAAAATATTAAAGGAAAAGTAAGGGCGTTAGTTATTCGCAGAATTCCTATAAAAATTGTTCAAAACAAAATAAATGCTGCAATAGAAATTATAGAAACAAGTAAAGTGATACTAGTTGGATATATTACAAAACGATTTTCAATCCATACTTTAGTGTGATCTGTATAGACAACTGAACCAGTTTACTTTCAGTATGGCCATGTCACTGATAGCTATAACGTTCAGAAGAATTAAAACCACAATCACAAATTCATACTTTGGCCTACAGTTAAGAGTATAAAGCTGCCACTTTTATCACTAACCTTCATAACACTAAATATACAGCTTATTATATATATTAACTTATGACGGTTGTTTCACTTCTTGTTTCATTACTTTTTGTAGTGAGATCCGTACTTCGTTATAAAATTCGTATGTCTTAGCACTCTTGTTTGTTTACTTTTTTACCCTTAGAAACTGTTGTGCGTCTTTTTGTGCCATTTATGTTTACCGTTTATAAAACATCTGTATATTTTTATTAGAATATCAAAAACGGATACCAATAGAACAATCAAGTAAGCTAGAGAAATGTTGCAACAATAGTGCGAGCCGTCTAAAGGCTATCCCCAATGACGAGATCAGGTAGATAGCAGAGGAAAAAGCTGCTGTTTTATAAATGTGGAAATTGTTATACCAGAAATGTTAGCGACCTTTTCAGCGTACTATTAATACCTATAAGCAAAACATTTCATAACCAACATTTTGAATAGTCGTTCTTTCGCTTAGGAATTCCATAGGGTGGTTTTTCACCGCGTGAATTTTTTGGAATCCTCGCTGATCCCTACTATTAACTACTACCGTAATTAATAATGCTTCGGGCTGATAGAGTCCATAAATACAAGTAAACTAAAAAGTATCTGTTAACCATTCCAGAAAATATAGCATCATTAGAACGAATGTCCACGTAAAGAGATAGAGTTGTCCTTCAGAAATATTCTGCCACAACAAAAAACATGCCGCTTAATCCTGCAAGTTACTCTATAATCCTACTACAGCCATTTCCTAGTTTGTCTGTTTTTTCTTTTCTAAAACATTGATACTATATTAATAATAATGGCTTTAGACAATAACACCAGTAACAGACTTTGTGAATTCTCTGGAAACAAGGCTACATTACAAATAAAAGAATAAGTGAAACACCGAGCCAGTTTACAGTCAGCTGAGTGTCAGTCAAAATGTCAGTTATGGTATATTTTGACCGTTTTAGCCGTAAATTTCTAAAAATGTGTTGTATCATTAGCGAGTAAAACGTTGTTCTCGAGCGGCACGTGCAACCGTGTGGACAAGTGTCAGCTTTAGTCGCCTCTACCGCAATTACAGGAGGGGGGAGCGAGACAAAGGGGGCCTTAACAAACTTAAGAATTTCCGATAAAAGGATTAAATGTAGAGGACCCAATTACTTTTTATGTGGAGGGAGAGACATCTTTTGTAGTTACGCCAATGGCCTGCAGCAAACGCTAAGGGCATTAATAGGACTTGTGAATATGTAGAATAAATAATGAGGAAAGTACGCTTTCTTTCAGTTGAATAATATTCTTCAAGCGACACCTGGTAAGGCCTTGAATTTGTCTAATATTACCGACAGTGCTGTGGTAAGGGCAGTGGTAATCAAGGTGTTATCACACTTAGTCTAAGAATATTATTTAAATAACAAAGAAATGGGAATTTAAAAACTGAAGCCTCCATTACATCTTTTCTGACTTAATTTATATTGTCCTCTCAAATGTTTTCAAAACATAATTACTGTTTTAAAATATCAGTCTACAGGCTTAGAGAAATGCCGAGAAATACCAATGAAAATAACAGTTTATAGAAATTATTGGAAAACTGACAAAAACTCCAAACGAAATAGCTACAAATTAAAATTCTTAAATGTCCGATAATAACAAATACAAAAATCCAAATTATATAATTATAATCATTACAAATAATCCAAACATATCGATGCAAAATAATACGTTAATTCCAACTAATCTAATTATAATTATAAAATACTTACTGTGCATTTATCTCTGTTTATTGAGTTACCCACTGTTAACTTTTGGATTACTCTTTAATAAGGAAAAATGTAATCGGTCGACACATTATAATAACCACACGACACGACTGAAAAGGCGAGCATGTTCGAAGATGGGATTCGAACCCACAACCCTAAGATTGCGAGTCGAGTCTTCTAGCCACCAAGGCGATAAATGAAGGCTTTACGAAGAAAGTATTCATGATTAATAACAACGTCACGTAGTTAAAACACTTGTGAATTCGAACATACTGTTGAAAACTATCGGCCTCAAATAACGATGCTGAAACATTACGGAACCTAATCATATTGAAAACGTTATAGCAAAAACAAAACGTTTAATAGAGAAATACACCTACCTTCTACTCCACTGATACACAGGACTCGGTCTCTGACTTCCACGTGATAGTTCTCAAACCACATGTAGATTCCGTGGGGGTCATACCTCCCACGTGGATAGTAAACTTTAGAGTAACTGTGCTGCCACTCGAAACGTTCTTCACCATTGCGCTTCACGACCTTGCCGTTCACCTCAAAATATTCACGAAGGAAAGTAAATGGGACATAAACCTCACCGTCCTCCTGCTTACACGACACTGTGTATTCGTCGTTAATAAGACATTCGATGTCATCAAGAGTCTTTAATCCCCCTCTTGTACGGATCCGCGGGGCTTCCGCCAATGGCGGGGGCTCATGTTCGTCGCCCAAATAGTCGTGGTCATTCGAATCATCAAAGATGTTAATGTCCGATTTGGAAGTAGCAGGGACCAGGTGGTCGGTTCGGCCACGGGATGTGTCGCCACACCGAATTATATAGGTGGCAATAGTAAAAATAGCCAGAAAGAACAGGATGGCCTGTAAAAGTCTGTGGTTTATTCGCATCCTCATGGGACCGCTGAGACTGTTTGTCAAGAGAGAGAAATGAGATAATCATTTGTTAGTTTATTCTTATAAACGTGAATAAAGTAATGCATCTTTAAGTAAATATGAAAACTAAAACAAAAAAATCTACAGTTTTATATGACTTTTGACATTTATTATTGGAACGATGTAAAGTTTTGTTTAAAACGCAACATCTGCAACGGTAAAGAATCTTCCAACACCCCCTCCCAAAAAAAACAACAACAAACAACACACTAATAGTAAGCAAAAATAAACAAAAAAATTCCCTTCTCCCCATACAACAAATATGAGTATGTTTCGGCCAATGAATCGCTGTGTTAGATTATCAGTGCCCCTTCCTTTGCTACTGGCCTCAAATGTTATGCCTTCGTACAGTAGATGACGCTCAAAAAAATATTCCCAAACGCAAACAAAATTGATATAACTGTTGCAATGTTAATGGAGAACGGCCAAAAAAAAAACAAAAAAACTTTTACAAATACGCGAGGTTTGTTTAATTTCGGGCAAAGTTACTCGAGGGCTATCTGCGCTGGCCGTCCCTAATTGTGTACAACAGAATAGAGGGAGGGCAGTTAGCCAACTCCACCCACCATCAATTGTGGAGCTACTATAATTTAACAGAGGGATCAACCATTACATCATAACGACTCTACTACTGAAACGGCGAGCATATTCGGTGAGGAGATTCGAACCTACGACCTGAAAATTGCGTCTTAACCCCCAAGCTATGCCAGGTCCACACATGAAGGCTAAGACTGAATAAACGACAATCAGAGACGAACAAAAATATCATAACAACTCTAAAAAAATAAATAAACGAGGTGATGAAACAGATATCCGTAAACTGGATATTAGTAACATTCAATCGTATAATCTATTATACTTAATGCAATCATGTGTAAATAATATTATTGGTTTCTGGCCTACCAATTTGTATACTGGGACCTAATATACTTTTCACAGTTATCATGGTAACTACATGAACTCCGCGCCGACCACGTTTAATATACGACTTCGTGCACTCTTTTATTCATAAAATAGAAGACCCGAAATTTAAAAAAAAAAAAAAAAACAATGTAGGATTATTTTTTTTATCCCTGAGCGAATATCAGATGGTAATCTGTATATATATCAGAATATATAGGGAAGCGATACCTGGATAACATGTTAGCCGTGTTTTCATACAGCTGGCTCAAAAGGAATAAACATGGCACCAATACGTAATCACGTTTGCTTACATAGAATAATGGCTTACAGTCTAAACGGTCTCAATGATATCATGTAAGCAAATTGTTACCTGTTAGTTCAGCAATCAATTAATAACGCCAACGAAAGAAGGAACAAAAAGAATCAATAGATGGAAAGACTTGATGAAGACAGGTATAGCTCACAATGTGATGACAAGACATGACGGTAAAAGGTTACAGGTCATCAAAGACATGACGGAATTTAATAAATCCACACACTGCCCACTCATAAATTCACAATCTGATGAAAGTCATGTTATCCACTATATCACTCATCGTATTGCAATACTAAGGCAACAGATTACCTATATACTAGCATTTGAACTTTACATAAATTTATCATGGCAGATATTACCCATAAACCAGCAGTTGAACTTTATATCAATCTGTGGCGTCAAGTATTACCTATAAACCGAACAGTTGGACTTTATATCAATCTATGACGGCAGATATTACCCAT
The DNA here is from genome assembly GCF_004210375.1 of Tachypleus tridentatus. Lineage (NCBI taxonomy): Eukaryota > Metazoa > Arthropoda > Merostomata > Xiphosura > Limulidae > Tachypleus > Tachypleus tridentatus. The sequence continues at coordinate 149,025,823 of NC_134834.1, forward strand.
AGACAAGATACTATGGGCTTATTTAAACTGGATGTCACACACCAAGTTGAGTTTTTATAAAGAACAGATGTTCACTGTCCAAGAGGTGACTAATTATTATACGTTATCAACCGTTAAATTTCTGGTAGCTAATTTATTTACACACACATATATATATTCATCGTCTTCTCTGTTTAAGAAGCTGTTTCATCTTTCTTTCAGAAAGAAACAAAATATTTTTTTTTACATTTGTTTCCGCCGCAATTTACGAGAACGTTAGATTCTGACATTAATTATTCTTTAAAATGTACCATAAAAAAGTGAAAACGGCTCAAAACCTAATTAACACCTGCATGTCATCAAAATATATGCAAAACATCAACCAATCTCGCTAATAACTTTATGTTTTTCTCTCTCTGTCTTTCCTATTTACTCCACTTTGATGACTTAGCAACTCAAACAGTCTGGTCCAGTACATCTTTTTATACTTTTCTCTCAACTAAAAATTAAAGACGTCACCAGTGTAAAATAAGCCGGGCTTTCAACAATTACCTCTCCTCCTCCCCATGGTAAGTCATACATCAAACGAGACGTGGGAGATATACCGAAACTGACATATTTACTGAGATGGATGTCTTTCACAAAATCTTTCAAATCTCCTCTTCTAGTCCCATCGACGCCAACATTGCTCTTGGAAACTACTTTGTAATCTCTGTACACGATCTAGAAGATACCCTTAATATGATAATTCTGCATCTAAACTTGCCTTTAAGCTTCTAGAAAGAAAAACACAACAAACAAATCTTGGATATTTAACATGTGGGTGGATCAATAAATACAGGGAGATAAAAAGATTCAGCTGGGTGGATAAAGACAAGGAGAGTAAATAGACAAGCGGTGAGATAGACACCCACTTGTTTTAATGTTTGAGACCTCTACATCCAACTAAGGCTACGAGAAACGTATATAAAGTATATACTGTCCAATGAAAATCAATGTTTAATCAAATACGACGTCCCGTCACCACCAGTAAACCACAGTAATCTCTCCACCATCCCTAGGGATTAAAGACTGGTATTATTGCGTTTGTTCTGCGAGAAACCAACCGTAAAAATGTCGTGTTCACTAAGCAAGATGTTGATGAAAATGGGTGTACTTCTTGTCGTTGTTCCATCTTTCAACAAAATGGCTACACCGTTCAGAAAAGCTGATGTTTCTGTTCATAAGTACACGATACATTTATATTTGATACAGTACACCTCTTACTTACTTTAGCTTCGGAGAGAATGTCATGGTACTAAAGCCATTAACAGACGAGAAGAGAAAACTCGTTAAATACTGTCACTACACTGTTGTCACAGGAGCTAAAACTTCTCTACATAACCACTTCAACACACGGTTGTTGGTCTCTGCACTTAAAAACTATAAACTCAGTGATTTAGTACGAGTCAATTTATCCATTTCTAAAATATGGAGTAAATACTACAATGTGTGTTTGTACATTTATTTAAATCTTAGTGACCAGTGTTATATACACGAAATGATTTTATTTTGTTTATTACTAACTGATCCAGGGTATGTGAAGGTTGACAACTGCAAACATAAGAACACAGAAGTTATCACAATAACAAACATAAGAACACATAGAAGTTATCACAATAACAAACGGAAGAACACATAGAAGTTATCACAATAACAAACGGAAGAACACATAGAAGTTATCACAATGACAAATAGAAGGTCAGGTAAAAGTTGTTACAATGAGAAACAGAGTACCATGCAGAAATTATCACAATAATAAACAGATATCATAATTATGAACAGAAGACCATGTAGAAGTTATCACAATAATAAAGATATCATAATTATGAACAGAAGACCATGTAGAAGTTATCCCAATCACAAACAGAAGACCATGTAGAAGTTATTATAATGACAAACAGAAGGAAAAGTAGAAATTATCACAATGACAAACAGAAGGAAAAGTAGAAATTATCACAATGACAAACAGAAGGAAAAGTAGAAGTTATCACAATGACAAACATAAGGACAGGTAGAAGTTATCACAATACCAAATAGAACACCATGTAAACGTTACCACAATGATAAACAGAAGACCATGTCGAAGTTATCACAATGACAAATATAATGATAGATAGAAGTTATCACAATGACAAACAGAACACCATGTAGACGTTATCACAATGACAAACGAAAGACCACGTGGAAGTTATCACAATAATGAACAGTTATCACAATGACAAACAGAATATCATGTAGAAGTTATCACAATGACAAACAGAAGAGCATGCAGAATTTATCACAATAATAGACAGATATTATCACAAAGACAAACAGAAGAGCATGCAGAATTTATCACAATAATAGACAGATTATCACAATGACAAACAGAAGACCATGTAGAAGTTATTACAATAATAAACAGAAGTTATTATAATTACAAAGAAAGGGCACACGGACGTTACCAAACTGACAATAATTTGTTTCTTTTTTGAATTTCGCACGAGGCTCCACGAGGGCTATCTGCGCTAGCAATCCTTAATTTACTAATGTTGGACGAGAGGGCAACTAGTCATCACCACACAACACCAACTATTGGGCTACTATTGTATCAACAAATAGTGGGATAGACCGTCACTTACAACGCTCCCACGGTTGAAAGGACGAGTATATTTAGTAGTTTAGAGATTCGAACCTGCGTCCTACAGATCGTGAGTCGGTCGCCCTTACCACCTGGCCATGTTAGAGTCCAAGTGACAGTGGAAATAAATGTTATCGACAATTCACACACACAGAAACAGTATGACAAACATGTACACACCTATCACTACAAAAATATGTAAAATATATACACAAAAATTTCATATTGATAAACAAGAATATTTAAGCGTAAACAATGAGAGAATATACTGAAGTACAAATTTGGACAGCAAAATATATTTTTATCCTACATTAACAATACATAATTTAATTATTATTTTACCGGGTTCTAACTGGATTAAAACATTTTAACAAATTGCACCTAATACTAAACAAATTTGCCACTTCCGTTTTAACATAAATAGCGACCGAATTTATCTTGTAGTATATATTAAATTTATAAAGCTATATACTTGGAAAAATAGTAACTATGGTTGAAAAAGTTCTAAGTGAAAACCTTTCCAGAACAGATTAGCTAAACTTTTGTTTTTGAAATTCAATCAGGCGACAGATGTCACTGACTTTTCAAACTAGTGACACACGATTGAAACGGTCTCATTTTACACCACGCATGCGCTCCGATTTAAACTATTATTGTTTATTTTCATAGATCACTTCCATCATAGAATCATTTCTAACAAAAAAATCACGGGTGTTTCGTCACACGTTCGTGACAGTCGTACCAATATAAACTTTCAATAAACGTCTCGTATGTCTTTACAATGCTTTATTTCTTTCAACTACCACACATACAAAACATTTGCTGCCTCTTTTGAATTAATCAAAGGCATATTGTATAGCAGTTCAAACTGCGAGATAGAAAATACTAACATAAACAGACACAATGACAGCATTTTTCTCGGAACAATTAAATTTTATCACGACGTTCACACTTTATTCTGTTTTGATTCTGTCACTTGTCACTCCCTTATATACTGTACTCTCTCTCTCGGGATTTGGGTAATTATATGTATCCTGGAGGGTCAGGTGCGCTTTGACCTTTTCCTCCTTTGCTTTACATGTTTTGTTTGTTTTTGAATTTCATGCAAAGTAACGAGGGTTACTCGCGCTAGCCGTCCCTAATTTTGCAGTGTAAGACTAGAGGATAGACAGCTAGTCATCAACACCCACCGCCAACTCTTGGGCTACTCTTTTACCAACGAATAGTGGTAACATTATAACGTCCCCCTACGGCTGAAAGGACGAGCATGTATGGTGTGACAGGGATCCGAACTCGCGACCCTCGGATTACGAGTCGAGTGCCTTAACAATCTGGCTACGCCAAGCCCTTTACGTGTTAACTGGATCAAAAACTAAAATGAATAATTCGGCCTTAAGTTATTTTTAACGACATAGAGCTATGGAAACTGTGTTCTACTATGCGACAACGGTGTTGTGTCACAAAAGACATTACACAGGGAGACAAACAGCTTCCATGTTGTAGCCTGAATAAATTAATGATTACAACGTAACGCCATCAACCTGTAAAAACTCGCACGTTTCCCTTTAATTATAGAAGAATAATTCGACCTATGCCAGTAAACGACGTAACATGATGACCCACAAACAGGATTGGTAATTAAAAATTAGGCCTGTTATATAAGCCTGACGTTATAATAACAAATCCAACTGTTTTCAAACATTGTGAACATTTGTTTTTAACGTGTTTATTGGAAGCGTAAATCTTACAGCAAACACTGGTCACGTTTTAAATAAGGTTTCTTTAAGCAAGGTTGTTTTTGTATTAATAAAATAATAATTAAAAAAACAACACAACGGTTCGATTGCGTTAAGACAATCGATGCATCGTATTGTCAAATATCTCACCTCTTCTGTCTAGTCATGTGGAAGAACACAAAATAACGGTTGACACTTGCAAAGTCACTCCATCACAGCTAGTTCTCTTTTCGTCAACAAGTTACGGAAAGTGTTAAATGTACTTCACACCTTACGAAAACCCGTAAGATTGGGGTCTCTCTGAACAACTTACTATTTCAATGTGATCGTTTTAGCCAATTCCGATTTTAAAAATCTTCAAAGAGTCGAACTGTCCATAAAGATTTTCTGACGCTCAACTTGCACCCGAGTAACGTCCCTAACCCCCATCTGTTGCCAAGCAACCATTACAGCTAGGTACCAGCATGAAGAGTAAGCAACACAAACTGTCCTGCTATGTGCGCCGTTGCTATTTGTGTCATTTTGACAAACGGAAATGCGCCGCGTCCATTCTGAAGTCATGGGTAGGATATGTGGCTAAACATAGTGGCATTAACACTTATGATTAACAGCTAAATTATCATGGGTAAAAACTAACTACAGGACGTAGCATACCTATTTACGATTGAACTTTTCCTTGTCTACCTAACTACCTTTTATATAAAAACGACTGTATTAACATTATATTAATCTATAGTTGTATATTTATATTCACACACAAACGCACGCATGCGCGCTCAAAAATAAGGATATAAATACACCAACGATTGTTTTTTAATATAGCAATACGAGTTCAACGAGTCCAACTCTTCATATATTTGTTTGTTTTCTCATAGCAAAGCCATATCGGGCTATTTGCCGAGTCCACCGAGGGGAATCGAACCTCTGATTTGAGCGTTGTAAATCCAAAGACATACCGCTGTACTTGCGGGGGGCAGTCTAAAATAACGTTCACTTAATTTCAAAACCAATAAGCCAATACGCTGTGTAAAATGCAAGTTTTACGCGTTTCTCAACATCACTGATACACATAAATTATAGTTACATTTATTTTTTCATACAAGCTGGAGTAACCGTTCCCTGAACGGATATTATATAAATTCATGATTAATACAAGCTTATTTTAGGGCGTGAAAAATTGCTTCCCTTTTAAATAATTACAAAAACGTTCATAAAAACTGCAAAGCACAAAATGTGAAACCAAAAGCCTGAGCCCAACAAACCGTCATGCCAAATTTTGTGAAGATCCATCAACAGAAAGCGAAGTAGTGGTAAAAACGCTCATAATAACTGTAAATTTGTATGTATATTTCCATGTACCTAATACACCGCCACAAACATTTCACGAAGATCTGTCTTCTGAGGGCAAAATAGTGGTAGAAAACTCAAAACCGCAATTGTTTGTTTGTTTCAAATTACGCGCAAAGCTACGAGAACTACCTGCGCTAGCCGTCCCTAATTTAGCAGTGTGAGGCTAGAGGGAAGGCAACTAGTCATCACAATCCACTGCCAACTCTTGGGCTACTCTTTTACCAATGAATAGGAGGATTAACCGTCACATTGTAACACCCCAACCAATGAAATAGCGAGCATGTTTTGAAAATAGCCCCAGGTGAAATCAATGAACCTCCAAACCAATTCCAGTGAAGATCCATCCACAACATCCATACTTATTTATATAAATGTTTCATGTGGTAAACTTCACAATGTACCAACACTTTTAGCCTGATTAAAACATATATACACACCATAACTAACCACGCAACTCGTGTTATTCATTTTCTTTTTTACTAGGTTTTAGGATAATTATCATTAACGCATAAACTCAGATGGCTGGGAAATAGTAAACTAAGATTTCTTGAAATATATTCCACAAGCAAATTGCTGGGTTTCAAAACTGAAAATGTATCGTAATTCTACGCACGTGTTTAGGATTACATATATAATTTTCATTTTAAGACAAAAAACAAACTGTCACACATTACAAATCTTATTTCCTAGTCGCAAAAAAAGCAACTGCTACGAAACCGTATATAATCGTTCATTGAACTCTCGAGAACGTGCACATAAATATTATAGGAAATATATTGTAAAACGACTCATCAACAGATATAACTACGGTCAAATATATGGTTGCTTTGAGTATCGTAAGTGGCTAATCGAAGTGCTATAAAGAAACTTTTTACACGTTCAAGTAACTTGAAGCTTGGATAACATGCTCAGCAATTTCTTTATCTCTTCTGAGAGCGGAACTAAACATGGTTCGAACTCAACGTCCCTGATTGCTGGGCAGAGGCTCTGACGTGCTGAGATCTAAGATGATGAAGCCCACGGTTTTCACCTCGTTGGTTTTATCAGGGGAGAAATAAAATGTTAGAAATAAACACAAATTATATTAATCATTTAGGATACACAGGAAACTGTTAAAAACCATTCATTATTTATATCTAATGCAGGTAGGAGTAATAAATATCCATTTTAAAACAAGACTGTCCGTAAATTGTTTGTGTTGGAGCAAAACCTCTGTCGTGCCCATTGCGGGAATCGAACCCCGAATTTTAGCTTCGCAAGTATGTAGGCTTAGCGCTGTCCCATCAGAGGATTAGCTCCAGCTAAAACAACACACAAAGCTATACAAATCCCTCCAGAAACACCAAAAAATGAAATTAAAGGCTAATTCCAATCACGAAAGAGAGACAAGAAAAAAATAAAAAACTTGAGCTAGTTAAATATATTAAACTTCGTCTCATGGCCATTATGAATAACATACTTTGCAGTTTATATCCTTAAGAGTGAAACGGTCAGTTTTCATTGTGTATGTGTGTGTTCACGCTAATATACATAACTGAATTATTTCTTCCAATGTTAGGCAGGAAAACATTTATTTAAATAAACTGTCAAAATGTTTAACAATATTCGTCGCTTCATTAACAGTATTTAATGTTTAAACGCTGAAGGCTGGCCTACATTGTAAAAGAATAGACCTAACATTTCTGATAAAAATCAGAAGCTATATTACGTCTATCATCGTCCAGACCAAATTACGAATTCAGGCTTTAAACGAAAGGTCTCTGGAGTAGTGGTTTGTAGGAGTCAAAAGATAGGTTTTCTTTGTGTTTTTTCGCACCTTCGATTTTGTTTCCGCGGTGGCAAAACTAAAACGAATGTGGGAAAAGAAACATACGTAGTCAACAGAATTTTTATCACGAGTTTTATAATATTAATGATAAATACTAGCAACTGCAGTTACAATACTTATTATATTACAAACAATAACAGCGCAACTTCGTAACAAAACCTTTCAAAAATCGTTTAAACTGCAACGTTTCTTTTTCTTCACATTTTCTGAATTTCTTCATCTCGGATTCAACATTAGAGACGAGTAAAAATAACATCCCATATCTATCTTTTGCCTGGTGCAAATCACTGCCATAGAGGCCTTTCGTATAACACCAGAATTCATCAGTCGGGCTGAACGATGAGAGACGAGATTCGCTGAAACATTATTTCACATATGCAGTATTCACCTGAAGCATCGAACAGTTAGCTTATTCGAACGATAATACACTGTGAACTTATGTGGCTTTATTCTTGTAAACATTAAATTTCCGCCACACAGATCTACAGTAAACGCGCGCGCGCACACACACAGAAAAGTTTGACTACCATTTAGGCCCGACATGGCCAGATGGTTAGGGCACTCGACTCGTGGGTTCGAATCCCTGTCACACGAAACATACGCCACTTCAGTTATTGGGGAGTTATTATTTGATGATCAATTCCACTATTCGTTAGTAAGAGTAGCCCAAATAGGTGGTGATGACTAGCTGCCTTCCTTATAGTTTTCCATTGTTAAATTAAGGGCGGCCACTGCAAATAGCCCTCGTGTAGCTTTGCGTGAAATTCAAACCAAACGAATCATTTAAACCCACGTTGGAAAAAGAAACCAGAAATTGCGTTTTGAGTCAAATTCTAAATCCGAGAAAATAACACTCAATCTGGGATAATGCAAAAATAGCAAAACTTGGGTAAGTGGCTTAACATTTAGTAATACGTCACCAACCGGACATATAGGAAGCATTTCACTCGCACGTGCCCAAGAACAACTTACTTAATTTTAAACGACACAAACTAATATTTTATTTATTAGAAGAGTAGGTTTAACGAAATGAAACGCAACAACTGTCGTACACCACACTAATGTTTCTTCTAATTCCTCAAATGTCGAATTCAACATTTTCTTAAAAATCAAATATAACAGATTCTAAACAAGTCTCCACTGTTTTGTGAAACTTTTGATTAAAGTAACATCCCCAAAATACAGTCATAATTCAAAACCCTGCTGAAAAAATAGAACATAAGGGGGTCGCTCAAGTAGCATTCGGTCGATATCGAGTGGATGGTGTTGACAAGTTCTACCTCTAACCTACCACTTCACAACTGGGAACGGCTCTCGAAATTAACCATCGAGTAGCTTGAAGCAAAATTCAACAGTAAACAAACAGTTTTTCTAAACTTCGTTTTCGCAAACAAGAGTTCATTAGGAGACATTTCTATTAATACAAGTAAAATAACGACCAATATCTCCAGATTGTATCTATATTAGCTTCGTCAGGAGGCTTTGATATTCCCCAAGTTCCCTCAACCATTTGGAGCAGGGAAATCGTTAGGACGACAATAGTTCGTAACGAAGTTGTGATAGCGAAATGCTGAGCCAATACAGATACATTCTGGAGATATAAATTTACATTTTATTTATATTAAGAGAAACAAAACGGGGCAGGTCGCCTAGGAAAATATTACTTTACACCAATTCAACTCAATGAAGGAAAATTTAATTTGCACATTTTAGATATCTTTCTAACTGATTTTATAATCGGGCTAAAAAGACAAACTATTTGTTTACACAGACACCCCGGTAGACTTGACAACCTGTCCAGCCAAAACGTTGGATATGGTTACGACGATTGTTTGTTTGTTTTGGTTTTTCTTAGTTTCACGCAAAGCTACTCGAGGGCTATCTGCACTAGCCGTCCCTAATTCAGCAGTGTAAGACTAGAAGGGGAAGGCAGATAGTCATCACCACACACCGCCAACTCTTGAGCTACTCTTACCAACGAATAGTGGGATTGACCGTGACATTATAACGTCCCACGGCTGAAAGGTCGAACATGTTTGGTGCGACGGGGATTCGAACCCGCAACCCTCAGATTACGAAGGTTACGACGAACGAAAGCAGATTCTACGAAAAAAAATAAGCAGTATTTATACTGAAAGATAAATCATAAAACTTTAATATCAATGTAGGTGTCGTTTCTTACATCACGCACTTCCTAACGACATATGTAAGTAAACTATCTACGACTTTAAACGTAAACGACTTTAGAAAATACGTGGATGGATAGAGGCAAGGCTGTCGACTGTTAACACAGAATTACATTTAAAGTAATAGAGTTTAACCAATAAGATTCAGAAATGGTATAGACATGACTTCTCCGAATATCTGAGATAAAAGTCGTATTAGAATCACACAATCGTATACGCACGCACACACTTTTCAGGCATTTACCAAACCTTACGAACTTAACACTAACTGCTATACAGTGGAGGCATTGAGACACGTGACGTGTATTTTGAAACCCATTTTCTCATTACATATATATATGGTTATTTATAACAAGGATATGCGGTTTGTTTTGTTTCTACGGAAAGTTGCACAGCAGAAACAATTTTGAGTTGAAAATCATAGCGAGAAAACAGCTAATCACAGTACCAATCGTCAATCCTAAAATTACTTAATTAATAGTGCGATTTACCGTAACTTTTATAACGCACACTTAATTCTAAATGTGCAGAGCTCAATTTTGCTGCAAGAAGACGCGAACCATGTACCTTCAATTCACAGTCAGGCACTCGTAAGAGTACTCGGCCTCATGCTTTGGATAGTGATGAAACCCACTGAAGAACTTCAAACAAAACTGTGTGCGCGCTCGCTCTCGACGTGTACATGTATTGCACTGAAAAGCGGATGTGACTATAATTATTACATAAATTGTATGATAGTTCCAATAAACATGCCTTCATCTGATCGGTCTTCAGCACACGTTACAATGAACCGAATGGTGTGCAAATATTAACGTAGCAGGCTTTAAAAGATGAGAGGCAGAAAAGTAAAGATAATTTAATCAGTGATCAGATATTTTAGTTCAACAGATGTATGACTGATATACAGGGGAAAGGTGTTTAAAGAAACTAGAGCACAATGGTTAATTCAAAAGGTACACGAAAAATACACGAGGGAAAGATACGTACAAAGACGTTTTCAAATTATATGTTACAATCCCCCTGGGGATTACACAAAGCCCAAAAAGGTTTCAAACTGAACTTGAAAAATTGTCAAGTCTCTTTAAAGGTGTTTTAAATGTATGCGTGTGTGTGTTTAACATAGATTTATTTTTTGTGAAAAGCTATACGGGCTATGTGAACACAGACAATTATTTCTAAATTCACAGATCAGCAGGAAGTAAGCTAATCAACTGCTCACACTAACATACCATAAGCTTGTTATATTTGAATAGTGGGAGGTAACCGTCATAAGGGACACAGACATATCTCTAACAAACAGCATATTTATCGTGTTGTGTGCGTGTGTGTTTTTCAGCACTAGATGCAAAAACTGAATCTTCAGATTCACATTCAGGGCACATCAACTACTATTCCTCGCCCAGCTCTTCTTTTTACTATTTCTACGTTTTATGACTTAATGTCAAATACACAACAAATTAATAGAGGTACAACATAAACACAATTACAGCTACACATACAGCCTAGATCAAGAGGTACAACATAAACACAATTACAGCTACACATACAGCCCAGATCAATAAATGTACAACACAAACACAATTACAGCTGCATATATAGTCTAGATCAGTAGAGGTACAACACAAACACAATTACAACTACATACACAGCTTAGATCAACAAAGATACAACACAAACACAATTACAGCTACATACACAGCCTAGATCAACAAAGATACAACATAAACATAATTACAGCTGCATATACAGCCTAGATCAACAAAGGTACAACATAAACACAATTGGAGCTACATACACAGCCTTGATCAACAAAGATACAACAAACATAATTACAGCTGCATATACAGCCTAGATCAACAGAGGTACAACATAAACATAATTACAGCTGCATATACAGCCTAGATCAACAGAGGTACAAAATATATACAAAAGTATGGTAAAGAAAATTAAATAGACATGTAACAATTTTGTATGTTTAAAAAAATATGCTAAAACAAACTCAAATCTGACAGACCTCTTACTAAATAATTTATATTAAGATTATCTGAAATTTTCTAAACAGTGTGACCTGATAGCATTTCACATCATTTGGTGCCACACCCTTCTGATGTTTAAAAAAAAAAAAAACTATAGAAAAACTGGTGGACACAGGTCCTTTCAATAGATGTATGAAGAATATACAGATGAGAAGTAGACAAAGATTATATCAAATTGTAGGTCATGACCCTACCGGGAGACGTGAAAAGCTAAATACAGTGTTGTTGTAAAATTAAACAAGTGCATCGAATTTCTTTGGATTTTAGAATTTTTGCTAAATAATACACCTGGGTTATCTGGACACAGGTATACGTAACTTTAAACCCATTAAATGGACAGAACCCTCAAATTCACAATCCATACACATTGACAACTAAATACACACCCAGCATCTATTTTAAAAATTCTACTTGTTAATATTGAATGCCTGACATATGACCTGTAACAAAATAAAGGAAATGAATGTACAAAAACAACAGAATACATACTAAGTGAAGTACGAGAGAAATACAGTGGAGAGGTACATAGACTGACTAGATAATACACACTAGATCCATATAGATATAGTAGAAACACGATGTACACAGACTGTAGAACACACACGAAATCAATAAAAGTACCATAGATAGATCAATTGAAGTATCACAGATACACAAAGACAGTTACATATACAGACTGTAGAACACACCATATAAACAGAGGTACTACAGCTACACAATGACAGGTAGATATACACTGTAGAACACACACTAGACAAAGGTACCACAAATACAACAGACTGTAGAACACACACGAAATCAATAAAAGTACCATAGATAGATCAATTGAAGTATCACAGATACACAAAGACAGTTACATATACAGACTGTAGAACACACCATATAAACAGAGGTACTACAGCTACACAATGACAGGTAGATATACACTGTAGAACACACACTAGACAAAGGTACCACAAATACACAGACAGGTACATGCACATATTGTAGAACACAGTAAATAAACGGTACCACAGCTACACAAATACAGACTGTAGAACACACTAGACAAAGGTATCGAAGATACACAAAGGTAAAGATACAAGCTATAGAACACGCTAGATAAACAAAGACAGGTACATACAGATTGTAAAACATACTAGATAAACAAGGATGGTTTCAACTGCACTTCAGTCTTCTCTCTCGATGTCATGCACTTTAACTTTTTTTTTTAAATACATGCTACATACAATAGGAAATCCTGCTGAATACGTGTATACGTCACATGAAAATACAACATTAAGTATTGTTGGGAAATTACTTCACTGCTACTTACTCATTTTTTAGCCTCTCAGATAGGCACTTACCCGAACCGTACTTTACCCACATACATCACACGTAAGCTTATTCAAAACGGAGAAGTGGTTTAACTTCATCTACGTAACACCACATGTGCGAATGAATATGAAACAAACTATTGAATATACTTACAAGGAAAATCAACGTTAACTTATAGAAAACTGAAAACGCCTTGATATATCTATTAACATAAGAGTAACATTTTTTTCTTTTCTTTTTGCTTTCCCCAAGACGAACACGCAGTACTTTGAACCGCTGGTCTGGTGTTGAACACATAAATAACAGTAACAGGAGAACATACAAATATTAACCTGTACAATGAACGTGCACACGATTGTTTCTATGACCTAATAAAAATGAAAACCAGCAAACGTAACAGTCTAAAAATTCCAATTAATGAAAATAAACTAACGACTTGTAATGTACAGCGGGTGTGCTTACGTATCGATTAGTTGAAAACAGTATTCCAAATTTAGTTTTCAGCTGAATTTATGGGATATCAATAGTTCCTGACGAAGCTGTAATAACGAAATATTGAATTAATAAAGATACGTCGTAGAGATACAAGTTGTTTTATTTAATAGAAACGTCTCGTAAAACAACTTTAAGTCAAATAAAATTATGAATAACAGTCTCCAAACCGACAAAATTATCAATATTAAAAAATAAACAAAAAAGAGAAATTATAAAGTTTTATCGCATTTATGTAAATAACGAACCCAGCTTTGAGTGGTACATAAATACGCAAAGACAACCCACGCTACATACTGTATTATGCGCTTGTTACATTTTACAGCCCCTAGAGCTTTTAACGCAAGATTTTCACGAGCGCGTGACACGAATTACAGTGCAACGTTAACATGTTGCAAAGTTGTCAATTATTCATTCTTCTTTCCATCTGGATCTTCAAAGCCAGGCGTATAGTTCTTACATAAATAAACGCGCTTCTAGATGTCTGTAAAACGTAGAATTCGTACATGCATATTTATAGAGATTTGCATACAACATGTGCTTTACAAAGCAGTACATTAACGTTGCGCTGAAGAAATCTCTCCCTTTAAGTAAATATTAAATGTTCGAAAGAGAACAGCAGAATATTTGAACTTTGTTGGATATTGTTTCCATCTAAAATGCATGCCTTATATTTACGCCTAATACGTCCACTGAAGTTTGATGTTTTCCTTATAAAACAAATAAATAAAACTATCTGGAGTACTAAGTTCTCTGGATGGAAGTTATATAAATTTATGATCAGTAAAAGGTTATCTTCGGACACGAAAAGTTGCTTCCCTTATATGTAACTGAAAAAAAAAAGCAAAAACGCCCATAAAAATAGTAAAATATAAAATGTGAAAGAGCAAGTTTGCATATATTTTCGCACTAATCTAACAAATTTTCATACCAAATGTGGTGAAAATCCATCCACACGAGGTGAAGCAGTGGTTAAAAAACGCTCTAAAATTTCAAAATACAAAACTGAAAATTAGACTATATCCATCCCTGCACGGACCTAACGAATCTCGATACCAATTTTGGCAAAGATCCATCCACACCCTGTGAAGTAGGTACGTGGACATACAACAGACACTACTATTATATTTATACGTGTGTCCGGATATTAGGTTAACATATTTATTAACATTCCATTCTAAACACGTTGAAACTCCAGTCGGGCCCGTGTCACGTTGCCACGACATTCCGTGCATGCTGCAGTAGACCTATTCTAGTAGCCACTGTAACAGATGTTCAGGGTTACTTTATGAAAACACGAGTAAACGATTTTGTTAACACAATATCCGGTATACAGCTTAAGATGTGTGAAATTACGTGTAGTAATCTTATAAAAATAGTTTCACAAAGAAAACATGTACGCCTCTATGTGACCTTGGATGTGGACACTCGATCAAACAACGCTAACGCTGCATCGCTATAAAGTGCGCGGTATATATTGTCTATGTTCACAGAAAATACTTACGAATTTACATACAAAGAAAATGCATGTCCAAACCATTGTGGGTTGATTATATAAACGTATCTATCACGTGTGCTGCTTTATGAAGTTTAGCATTGTAATAGCAAAAACATGTATTTGGTGGTGCCATCTGTCGGTTCATAATAATTTTCGAAGTCAGTTGAATAAACAATGTCCTAGTTATTCTGTCTCTCTACGCATCAGTCTAGGATTGTGTGGTTCTCATCAAAATGAAATTACTGGTTAATAATTGACTTTTATTCATTTGTTTACTCTGACGAGTTACTCATTTTTATTCACCGGTAGAAATAATAAAGGGAACCATAAACCAGCTTTTACGATATTTTCCTTTTAAAACACTTAACAAAAATTCTGCTCGTGCCATTTCTTAAGGTTTCATTAAACAATAACAAATATTTTATCCCCTGTAATTCAGAGACTTAAGAACTTTTACCATGAATTCCTCAAAGGTTGAATGTCCTTCTCTGACCTCGGAGGGGGACACTTCATGAATCATCTTAACTCTTAAAAATAAACAAAATGAAAGCGTAATCTGTTTCAATGAACACCTCTGGAAACATGATAGCCAGTGAGTCATTTCAAACTGTTGGATATTTAACATCAGTCTAATAATCACAGATAGTATTAACATTAAAGGGATATAAAATACAAAACATCAAACATTCACACCTACAACAAAAAACACTACAACATATATATATAAACATTATCAAAACAACCAATAAGGGCTACAGTGAAACTGTCACGTGGATTCTAACTAGAAGTTAGAAAAACAATAAATCTAGAATTCCGAGCTTGTACAAGGCAAAGTGTAAGTTGCAGCAAAAACAGTTTATCACTAGATGACAAGTGTAGGACACTCAAAGCAGTAGATAACATCTCAAATGCACGTTCTTTCAACACAACTTATCTAATGGAAGTTCTCAGGGTAATATTATATTCAGAAGTACACTGCAATTACTGTGATAAGAAATAGACAAAGAAATTGCGTTTTGGGGACTTGGCAAACATTTTTAAATACTGGGTAAACAAAGCAACAATAAACAATTTCTCAAGCAAACCTATTACATTAACAAACCACAAGAGAAGACAAGAAACGTGATGGAGACCATAATGAGGTATTGTTGGTATAAGATGGAGATTGGTTGGTTGGTTGATTTGGTGTCTTACGGCACAAAGCAGCTAGGCTATTTGCGCCAAACATCCGTTAAAAAGTTACAATTAAAGTAAATTTTGTAAAATTCATAAAATAAAACTGAGGTGAAACATAACAAGGTTTTAAAAGAAACATAAATAGCATAAAACCATTGTTTACATCTTGTCTACAGCAGTAAGAGAAAACTACAGTAATACAAGTTGAAAAGGACTTTCTGTAGCATAACTGCAATTATAACTCGCGAGGAAGACTAACAGGTAAGTACAAAAACCACCGTCAGTCACCTGAAGTTGGCCTCTCCAGTCCTGGTTCCGAGTTATTTGGCATTATGGCCATTTTCTAATTTTAAATCGAACTAGATGGACTGTGATTCTTAAGAGGAAATCACATTAAAAAAAGATCTAATGTATACATTTAAAAATCCTAAATAGCATTAAAAACTAATGGCCTTTAAAAAATAAAAAAATTTCTTAAGTAGACAGTGTCCCCATCGCCAATAACACTGTCTAACGTTAAAAACAAACCTTGGGACAGAACATGTGTAAAATGGTGCCGTTGTTGAGAGTCACAACAACAGCAAGAAAGTAAAATGTGGCTTATTGTGACCCGAGTGTCACACAGACTACGCATTGGTGCATCAGTTCCAAATAAAAGAAAACGATGAGTTAAAAAACAGTGACAAATGCGTAGTCTAGTTAGAACAACTTCCTCTTTCTGATCCTTACAGAAGCAAGACAGACAAAATAAAATAGAGGGCTTTATTTGGAAAAGTTTGTTTTCGCTTTGCTCACTCCAAGTCGACTGCCAGCTGACACGGAGCCGAGCCTTGAACAAAAGACCATAGTCCATGTATACCATTTCGGTGATACTGTCGGCGAGCTCGTTCCCGCGAATACCAACGTGGCCCGGTATCCAGACAAAATGGATAGAAGTAGATGTTAAAGAGAAATGGGCCAGTCGGTTTTGAATATTGGCGAGAACAGGGTATGGATTAACATAAAGCGATTTCAGGAGCAGTAGAGAACTAAGCAAGTCAGTATAAATAGTACAGTTTGAGTACTGCTAAGCTTCTAAGTGATCCAGGGCAAGAGAAATGGCGTACAGTTCAGCAGTGAACACAGAAGAGGGGATTCTGCGCGCAACCACCGAACCACAACAAACCATGACAGAGCCCATAGAGCCACCTAATTTCAAATCATCTGTATAAATAGAAATGGAAGGATGGTTCGAGAGATGTTTAGCAAATTACAGACAATATTTCTAAGCAGGAGTGTCTGCTTTTCTCAGATGACTTAAAGATAGGTGGCATTTGGGGACTGTAAAAAGCCATGGTGGGATGGGCTGACCAGTGGATACAGCAATTTATCCAAGGACAAACCCAATTCATCCAACTGCACCTGGATACGAAGGCCAAAAAAAGCAATGGCAGGTCGTCTGTTCTGAAAAAGCATGGCCCGTCGAGGAAGGAAAACACAACCCTAGGTGAGATGCTCTGGTAAGGAATGAAGTTTTGAAACATACAGTAAAGACAGTTGAAAATGGCAGAGGTTCAAAGGAGGTTCATGAGACTATGTATAAGTTCTGAACTGGGGAAGTGCAGAGTCGAAGTTCTTGATGATGAATGGGGTCCAGCATCTTTAAGGCCTAGGTCCTTGCAGAGAGGAAGAGAGGACACAGAGGATATTCAGTGCTCTTGTACATTTGACATGTGGCTGCTTGATGTGTGGTATAAAGGTCAGCTTACAGTCAAAAATAAGCCCCAAGAGCTTTGTCTCAGGGATTACAGGCAGCATCTTCACTGATACGGAATTCAAGATCAGGGTGAATACCCCATTGGCTGCAAAAGTGCATGCAAACAGTTTCACAGAGAGATAGAGAATATAAAGCCATTAGCTGTGGTCCACTTCATTAAACGACTGAGGGAAATCTGTAGCTGCCACTCAATATACCTCATGTTCGACGACTGACATGAGATGTGAAAGTAATTGACATAAAGCCCATTTGCAACAGTAGAGGGAGTTGTTCAGTGATGGCATTCATTTTTACACTGAAAAGTGGGACACTCAAAACACAGTTCTGAGGGACTCCAAGGTTCTGTAGTAAAGAACATGAAAGTGTCAAACCCACACGAACTTGGAATCTCCCGTCCATTAAAAAAAATTAATAAAAATGGGCAAATGACTACATAACCCATATATATGGAGGTCTCGCAAAATACCATACCTCACAAGAATACCAAGAGAAGCAGAAGAATAGATGGTGCAGCATCTAACAGTGTACATCATCAGGTCCAACAAATGAAGGGCCAGTTTGAGTTCCACCAGTGTAAATGAACGACAATGGTCAGAGACAATCACCTTGAAAGGAAAGAGGTGATTGCTCTGCTCGAGTCTTGATGGTTAAGAAGGTGGAGGAAAAAGAAGAGGTGCTAGACACCCAATAAAAGCTTTCACTTTGATATCGTCGATGCTCTGGGTATCAGCTACTTCCTGGCCATCAGAGAGCAAGATCGAGAAGAGGACAGAATTATATTGTCCACTGAACTTTCGAATATTGTCCCATATGACTTTGAAGATATGCTGGTTGTGAACTTAATCCAAGATTCCTTCTGGCTTTGACATCTTACCCACCAAGCATGTGCAAGAGCCTGCTGGAAAGTGATGCAGTGTGAGAGTGTGGAATACCTACTAAAAAGTATCCCAGATCTGTTTTTGAGCCTTCCGTGCCAAGTGGCAGGCAGGATTCCACCATGGATGACGATATCATGGAAAACGTGTCGAGGTTTTAGGAATACATTGAGCAGCTGCTTGTATAATACACTCAGTTACTGCTGCCACACAGCTGTCTATTGATGGCAGTTTCAAATTTTGCAAGAGCAGCGAAAGAGGGACAGTTTGCTTGACCAGCTTCCACCAGAGCACACGAGTTGGGTGGCATTGACCACGACCAGTCTCTCTCAAAATTATAGGAAAATGATCACTGCATCATATTACTGTCAATCCTCCAAGAAAAATGAGAGAATAGTGAAGGGGAGCAAATTGAGAGACCAAGAGCAGTAAAGGACTGACTAAGTGTATGAAAATAAGTAGGAGAACCAGAATTGGAAAGACAAAGGTTGTAATCAGAGACCATATGCTCTACAGAGCGACCCCTCCTATCAATATCAGCACTTCCCCAGAGGGGATGATTCCCATTAAAATCTCTCAGGATTAAAAAAGGAGACAGCAAATGTTCAATGAGAGAATCAAGGTCTGATTGATCATTGGTCTCTCCAGGCGACAGGTGGAGAAAACAGTGATAGTACGACCCAAGTAAACATGGATGGCTTTGGCTTCGAAGGGTGTGTCAAGTGGCAAAGACAGGGTGGGCACATGCTGATCAACCAACAGTGTTACTTCTCCATGCACTCGTCCATCACACAGCCTGTCATTTCTGTATAAAGAAAACCGCCGAAAGGTGACTCTATTGACAGGTTTCAGAAATGTTCCCTGTAAGGAAAGGCATACAGGATAGTAGGAAGCAATCAGTCTTTTGATATCATGCAGATTAGAACGTAAACCTCGACAGTTCCAATGTATTAAGGTGGCCATTTTTATTTATATGTAGGCGAATTTGGTGGAGAACCCTTCTCTTTATGATCACATCTTTTTTTTTTACTGTCTTTATTTGAGGGAGGTCTATCAACCTCCATGGATCCCGGCCAGGTATTTGCTGTTAGAAGAGGATTCAAACGACTGAGGACGTAAACGAATGATCATTTTGCATCTTGGGGTGGGAGAAAAAGATGTACCCGAGGAAATGCCTGTACCCAGAATCAAAGAAAGTGGATCTCGAGATTTGCTGGAATGTACGTAAAAGAAAGAGATGGGTATTAAAGTTGATTCATTAAATTTTTTTATTACAGAGGTCAAAAGACTTTTCATCTGGTTTAAGAACAATTCTTTTGGAAGCACAGAGAGATCCATCTGCACTCTCACTGTACTAGTGGAATGAAGTGCAGCAGCATACATCCAAAATGAAGTGACGGACAGCGACTTTCGAGCCTCAGGGTAAGTAATGTTATGAATCGTTTTCGAATGCTGCACCCCTGTTCCTTCCAACGATTTAAGGCAAGAACGAAAGTAGAATGGGTGAAAGCCATTGCAATTGTGTGTGTGCCATTACACAATCACATGCATCATGGTCCTTGCCACAGCAACAAGCACACGTCAAGGAACCATGACATAACGTCTTTGAGTGACTGAACCACTGACACTGGAAACAGAGGATTTGGAATGTATGGCTGTAATCTGCAATTAAGATAACCTGCCTTAATGGTGGCAGGTATACATGGTGATGTAAATGTCAGAATGAGGATACTGGTCAGCCTCATAATTCCATCTTTGCGAGTGGAGATATGCCTCACTGCAAAAACCAGCGAGATTCTCTGACTCGGGGATGTTCTTCAAATCCGTCTCAGTAATAGATCCTCGTTATGACTTCAAAGTAGCATGAGGTGTAACCTCAACAGGTATATCCCCAATTGCTTTTGAATGCAAGAGGAGTTCACTGTGTTGAGATGTGGATGTTTCCACCAATATTTAACCATATCAAAGCTTCTTTACTGACTTTGGAGAGCCAGGAAGTCCCTTCCAAATGAAAAAGGGAGACATTTGCCCTAAAGGTTTGTCTGAAAGAGAATGTAGGATAAGAAAATGAAATATAACAGGTGTTACAGATGTTGAAGATTGCTGCTCAGAATCTTCAAGGCGTGATTGTTTACCCATGTACTGTTTTTCCACTATTTTACTTAAGTTTTTATTTCAATGCCCACTGACCCCACCCACCATGGAGCTCTACAATGTCAAACAAAAACACTGCAGCAATGGCAGGGTTTCGTGAGCACTATACCCGAACACCAGCATCAGATACAATGTTCACAACACCTGCTGAGAAATCCAACACTTGTACTTGGTTGACCCTACCCGAAGTGAACCAGCCAATTGACCCAAGACTGCCCGTCTACAGGAATTCAAGGTTAAAGTGGTATGCTAGGGTTGGACCCCTCAACCTCAAGGATTCTCTCCTCCCTTTCACGGGTCGCCATCACAGCAAACACGTTGGTGGATGTTTATATCCCAAAGGAAGTAAAATGAAAGAACAGAACCTTCCCTGGGACATCCCTTCACCATGTACAGGAATCCACACCAAGGGGATAAGGACAGAGAATGAAATATCTGAGATTATCAAATAAGCAGCAACTATATACCATACAATTTAACATGATGAAAATAACACTTTGACAAGACAAACAAAATTCATAAACATAGTCAACAAGTTTAAAGTAACTGTGTTCACCAGACCTACAACATTATCAAACCATTCCAAACCTTTAGAGCACTTTCAAATAGATAATTCTTCCAAAAAACAAACTTGAATCTTGGTTTGTTTCCAAAAATTATATTATCTTAATATTACAGTCAGCATTTCAACACTCATATAAACCTTCTATATCAGTTCATCCAACGTTCTAACAACTTTAGACATGTGAATCAAATTGGTTCTTGGTTTTATACACCACAAAAAATCCAAGTGTTTAAGCTTCTTCTGTTAGTTCAAATGTTTTAAAGCAACTGTTATTCCAGCATATAACATTTTGACACAAAAGGACCACCTTAGCCTTACACAATACATATCCATTCTTAACACTCCTACGAAAAGTGGGGCCTAATAGGCCCCAGAGCAACTTGAAAGGTTATTAATATTAGGCTAATAAATTTGTATTTAAATGAAATTTCCATTTCATTTGATTTTATTTCATTAATTATTAAATTATTAGCCTAATATTAATAACCTTTCAAGTTGCTCTGGGGCCTATTAGGCCCCACTTTTCGTAGGAGTGTTAAGGAAAGTAAACAGTTAAATCTACACATCAGTTTATGGAAAGGTCTTAAATTCCTTTCCTCAACTCTTGTAATGTGTTAGCCACCATTACTCTTCATTCCTTAATCAATCTCACTATTAGAAATATAAAACTACTTTGTATATTGTTCAGCTTGTTGTTTCTCCATGTCTTAAAACTTCTGTCCTTTAATCCTATTATCTTCAAAATACAATATAAATAAATCAATGGCCTTCATATTATTGATCCACTGGGTGATCTTGTAAACTTGACTTACATCACTTCTCATTCTTCTATTCTTAATAAAAATGAGTTAAAATAATTTAAAATATTCCTAATATGTCAATATCCATCCTTAGAACCATCCTAGTTGTTTTCTTCTGAACCCTTTCTAACAAGTCAATATCCATTCTAATAGTCCTCCTCTGAACCCTTTCTAATAAGTCAACATCCATCCTTAAAAACACCCTAGTTGTCCTTCCTTGAGCCCTTTCTAACAAGTCAATATCCATCCTAGTTGCCCTTCCCTGAACCCTTTCTAACAAGTCAATATCCTTCCTTAGAACCATCATAGTTGTCCTTCCCTAAACCCTTTCTGATAAGCCAATATTGTTTATTAGATACTGATATTTGATTATTCAAAGTTTTTACTTTTTACCATTCTCAGGCATGACAAGTTTATCACAGTTTGAGATACAATAGTGTTGTTATAAGTTTTGAATTAACACTCCATCTAAAACTGTGATAAACTTATCACATGCAAGACGGGTAGAGTGAAAACATCGTTAGACAATCAATGTCAATACCTTTCTTAAATAACACTTAAACAGTACACAGTATTTTGTGATGATGAGAAACCCACTTGAAATAAGAATGTATCTCAGGATAGTTAGAATGGGTACTAACGTTTATTAATAAAGCAGAAAACATTTCAACCTGAAGATTAAAAGGTAGAAACGTTGTCCTCTGCTTTATTAATAAGTGTTAAAACTATACCAACTGTCCTGAAATACATCAGTACACAGTATTCCAAACAAGACTTAGTGATTTGTAGAGAAACATAAATACCTTTTCTGATTTGTAATTAATATATCTATAAACACCTCTGAAAATTATATTTGCAAATGAGCTACAAAGCACTGCCTAATAGGCTTGAATGACTATGCCACGATCCTTTGAAATATATCAAAAAACAAGCATCAAAAGCTGTAATTCACTTACTTTTTAAAAATTTCTTTTAATTTCTACAATTTAGCAGTACCACCACCTCATCAAATAAAAGTGTAATTAACCTGTACAGGAGAAACTGAAGTATATTTTGTGTGTTAAGCATTCAAGTACTTAAAACATTTTCATACACCTTAATACCATAATTATTTATGTAATATTTCTTAGGTCATTTCTTAACATGTATTCAGTATAAACAGAGAAAAGAGACCCAGAAACTGTTTTCAGCCAACTTTCCCATCCTGAAATTTTATTCAAACATGCCTTGTCTAATCATCCCACAAAGTAAATGCCTTATCAAGTTCTAAACTATTTTGACAATATGAGTGCAAATTAAATTGATTTCATGACTTGATTAATATTATTATTTATTTGTATTAATTTATGTCAATTACTAAAATGTTAACATGATTTAATAAGACTGGTTATAGTAGGATTAAAGTGTTAAATTAGGCTTAGGGGGGAAGCAAGTATTGCACATATTAGGTTAGGCTTAGCAAATGTAAGCTACTTTTAGCCACAATATAGCTTATTGCCAAGTTATAAAACAGGCTAAGTATACTGTATTGGTACATAATGGGATTATGTAGGATTAAAGTGTTAAATTCGGTTTAGGGGGAAGCAAGTATTGCACATATTAGGTTAGGCTTAGCAAATGTAAGCTGCTTTTAGCCACAATATAGCTTATTGCCAAGTTATAAAACAGGCTAAGTATACTGTATTGGTACATAATGATGAGTGTTAAGGAGAAAAGGAACTTAAGTCATTCAAGCAATGTTGTAGCTAATGGCAAAACAAATAGGATATTTGGTTGTACCTACAAAAATATTGAACAGAAGTCTATGCCACATTTGGAGTACTGTATTTAGTCCTAATCTTACATTAGGAAGGTCATGAAATTGATGGAAGGGGTGCAGGGGAAAGCTACTAGGATGATTTTTTTTTTTTAATTTTGCACAAAGCTACATGAGGGCTATCTGCACTAACCTTCCCTAATTTAGCAGAGTAAAACTAGAGGGAAGGCAGCTAGCCATCAGAACCTTTTGCTATCTCTTGGGTTACTCTTTTACCAATAAATAGTGGGATTGACCATAATGTTATAACACCCCCATGACTGAAAAAGCAAACATATTTGGTGTGACATGGAATTGAACCTGCAACCCTCAGATTAGAAGTCAAGTGCTTTAACTACTTAGCCATGCCAAGCCACTAGCACTATAAATGGGGTAGAAAGGTTGTCATACAATTATAAGATCTTTGAAATTGTTTTCTCTTGAAAAAAAGGGTATCTGATGAACTTATTTAAGAATAAAGGAACTGGCTATATTGATGCATCACTTTTTTTTATTGTACAATATGATGAGAATGGTAGGACTGTGGAATAGAAATATGCATCTTGGTTGGAGTGAGTCATCTTCAACTGAGAATATTATTTTATACAACAGAATGGTTGATCTTTGAAATGGTTTAACTACCAGTGTGGTGAATGCAATTAATGTAAAGAAGTTTCAGGGAAAGCCTGATAATATTTGAATAGTGAGACCTGCCTTTGAGTGTTTTAGTTTTATTTTAAAGTTTAATGGGTAAAATAGCCTAGACAGATCAACAAGTCATTTGTTGTTATATGTAAGTATAAATAACTCAAAAAACTGAATTAGTTTTGGATTCTTGGTCCCATATTACTTTATCCAACTCTACATAATTTCATCAGCTTTTTAGTCACAGACTAATAGTAAAACTAAATTCTCAAATATCTTCCCTGACCAGAAGCTTAACGTTTTATAACCTGAACTGACCTCCAAGTTAGTAACAATACTGACTTCTCAGTGATGTCGAGAAAACCCACTTGTAGAGAAATATATATGTAAAATCGGCTCGTTTGAGTAGAGAAAATATTTTACGTAGAAGGTCGAAATGTTGTTCGCTCTTCTACAAAATATTTTCTCAACCCAAATGAGCCAATTTTACATATATAATACTGTCTTCTAATATTGCCATTTTCATTCAGCAAGTTATTTTTCAGGTGAAATGTACATGTCCAAGAGTATCAAATAACCAAGTCTCCATACTTCACAAGTCTTAGAGCTGTATATTAATAAAATCAATAAACTTGGGGAAAAATATTGTTACTGATTTTTTTAATCTCGTAATTAGGCTTTAACATTTTAGTTCTTTCAAAATTATCCAAGCTGGGAGTCAACCAACTTCATTTTCAGTGCTCACCCTCTTTTTGTATTACTCACTACTGTTGGAAAGATTCCTCCTTGTACATTTAATTACTTTAATAATTTTATTACAATTACTAATTAAGTGGAAAATTACACTAAGAAAAATTACAATAAACAGTCAACTATTTGCATTAAGAATTTTAAGACGTAACATACTCAAAAGTAGAATTTTGAATAACTTAAATCCATAATTTCATATTCTTGATTATTTAGTACTTCTTTAAACTTAAATGGAAAGATTCATCCATAAATCCTCTCATTTATCAATACAACTTTTTAGACATCATAACTGACAGAAAATAATAATTTTAATGAATATCATGAACTATCTCACACTATTGGTTCAACACCGTAACCAATATTCACCCTATGAAGGCATGTCATTCCATTATTAACAAATATTGGGCAAAAAACGAAGAAATTAGATACTGAAAGCAATGTTGTTAGTCTTAGATTCCAAGACAAGTGACTGTCCTAATGGTAAAAGTTCATAATCAAATGTTAAGACGATTTTATTACACTATTATTTTTCGGTTAAGTGTTATCAGTAATACTGTAGTGTCACTGTGTCTACTTTTTCTCTCGATCACCTCAATATCATTAAATTACAGTACCTTTTGTATAAACGTTACAACAGAATTATGACCCGCTTATTTAATAATAACCTCTGTTATGATCATTAAGACAGAATTACTGTTTTATTGTAATCTAGGTCTAATCTAGGGGACGAGAGTTAGCAAAAATAATCTAAAAGTAAAATACTATAAGTATCATTATATTTCTATAAAAGTAAATAGCCCAATCTGTGTATTAGGCTTAACAATATTCATTGAAAATGTTCCATTCATATATTACTGTTCCTTTTAAATTAAACATTTTCACAGTACCTTCTTTTGGAGGCTCTTTGAGTTCTTCATTCAATACAAGTTTAAAACAAAAACGAATAACTAATCACTTAAACAACTGAAATTAAAACCCTTAGCCAAAATTGATACAAACACATCGAAAACAATTATTAGCGACATCTGAGGTCAGATTTCAACGTGTACAGTTGCGAGATCTTTACCTAACTCAAAAAAAGCAGCAAAAACCACAAAGTACATTTAAAAAAACTCTTAATTTTCCCTTTGTTTTTGAATTCATTCTTATAATTTCAGAAACAAAAAATGAACTTATTCTGAGTCGTTATTTTTCTGAAGAAAATATTAAGTGTTTATGATAAAAGAGATAATTGTATAAAACATGCAATACTCAACTAACTTTATAAAATATTTAAAAATCTACTAAGCTCGTCTTGACAGTTTTATTTTAGTCTATCAAATTTGAACAATCTATTTTACATTGTATTTGCTTTAAGAACGTTTCCATTTACGATATTCTGGTTTAATAACAAATTTTTACATATTCATTGAAATATGTTTCTTTGTTTTTTAATTTTGCGCAAAGCTACACGAAGATTGTCTGCGCTAGCCGTCCCTAATTTAGAAATTTAAGACTAGAGAGGAGGCAGTTAGTCATCACCACCCACCGCAAATTCTTGGGCTACTCTTTTACCAACGAAAAATGGAATTGACCATTACTTTTTAACGCCCCCCACGGCTGAAAGAGCGAGCACGTTTGGTGTGACGGGGATTCGAACCTGCGACCCTCCATTGAAATATGCATTGTTCTTCGTCAAACTTCAACAGTAAATTTAGTCTTTAAAATATTGCCTGCACTTATAAGAATATAATCAATACGTTTTTTCACATATTTTTAACTTAAACTGGCTTTTCAGTTTCATTTCTCAAACCTAACAAAACCGCCCAAGACACCAACACACAAAACGTTGGTGGCTTGGTCATCTGGGTAACGTACAAAACCAAACCCTAATGTTCTAGCACAGTTTGGAATATTTACACAGACTATTGAACACAGTACTTGATTTTTTACTGTTATAATTATTGGGCATTGTAACTGTGTACATTAAGGCTTTTTATCGTTATGAATTTTTGAATTATAATTGAAGGTTATATCTGTTGTTGTTATCAACCATTTTAATTTTAGGTGGTATAATTAATGACCATTGTAATGTTCTGTCTGATGAAAATTATGATGCTTTAACTGACTTTTACAATTACTGAACATGGTGACAGTCCTATAAGACACATTCTTCTTTTTTTTGTGCACTTATGCCAGCTAACCCTGGATAAAGGCATGGCTTACTGGGCTGAAACCCAGGGCCTCACACTAATTAGGGCCCGGCATAGCGTAGCGCGTAAGGCGTGCGACTCGTAATCCGAGGGTCGCGGGTTCGCGCCCGCGTCGCGCTAAAAATGCTCGCCCTCCCAGCCGTGGGGGCGTTATAATGTGACGGTTAATCCCA
The DNA here is from genome assembly GCF_004210375.1 of Tachypleus tridentatus. Classification (NCBI taxonomy): domain Eukaryota; kingdom Metazoa; phylum Arthropoda; class Merostomata; order Xiphosura; family Limulidae; genus Tachypleus; species Tachypleus tridentatus. The sequence goes on from NC_134834.1 coordinate 149,053,788, forward strand.
CTATTCGTTGGTAAAAGAGTAGCCCAAGAGTTGGTGGTGGGTGGTGATGACTAGCTGCCTTCCCTCTAGTCTTACACTGCTAAATTAGGGACGGCTAGCACAGATAGCCCTCGAATAGCTTTGTGCGAAATTCCAAAACAAACAAACAAACACACTAATTAGAGGTTCTCTAGCTATCACTATAAATGCATTGCATATAGAGGCTCTATCTCGAGGGAGCTTCTATAAGTTGAAAAGCCTAGGACCAATAAAACTCTTAAGCTTGTCTTGACCCCAGACATGGTGTATTAGTAACCTTCATTGTTTCTAGAAGAATTTAACACTTTGATTCTTATTTAATAAAATATTGTAATTAATGAGAATTATGTCTAGCATTTTTAACATTTCTTTTATTTCAAACATTAATATCTCTGGGATAAAACAACGAAACAAAAGTAACTGGAACAAATTCAACTTTAACGCACTGAATGCAGCTGCTCCAAGTATTAAGTGTACCAGCTGTAAATCATGTATGACAAACCAGCAGACAATGGATAATGGTTTTATGGACCAAATGTTTATGCAAAAATTGCATAGGTTTACGTTAATTATAAAAATGTTTAAAAGTTATGTGTTAAATTAGGGAGGTATAAATGCCTGGTATGCCTGCCTCCCACACTTTAACTTGTAATACATTTGTGTTTTAATCACACTTTCTTTCCAGTCTATTTTTATAACTTTGTTAAGTTTTGTTTCTTTATTCAAAAGGTATTATAACTGGTGTTCATATTTTGTTCCATGGAGAAATGAAACCTGTTTTCAAGACTTCAAAATCCACAAGTGGTGAAATATTTCGTAATAATGAATTTTTAAGCTGTTTACAAACATAATTGTATTTTTATTAATGTAGATATATTTACTATGCTGGTTTTTAAGATAAGAGTTACTTTTGGGTGATATCAAAAAATATGTGTATTGGTAAATAGATATTTTATGGTGTTATAGGTATTATGATAGTTTTATACTTCCACTCACTTTCAGTTTGTGATGTTCATGTGATAACAAGAGATGGGTGTATAAGTATGTGGATATTTGATTATATGTGGTAGTATATTCATATATTTAAAGCAAGCAAGAGAGAGAAAAATAAATTGTGATTTGATTATGAAATTTTTAACTTGAAAGTAACTGACAGAATGTATGTATCATTTTTAAAAGAGAAATTATGTATTTCCTGGCTAGAGGTGCATTATTTGATTGATTATAATAATGGCTTAGAAAAATGGGGACTTTATATTTAGTTAATAAATAATTAAGTGGGAAGTTTTTTTTAACTCTCTTTTAAACTTCATGAATGTGATTTAGAAATTATTGTTTTTCTTTAATTAGATACTGATAGGCAATAACATAGAACTCAGTGAAACGTAATAAACGTTTTATTTTAGAATCATATGATTTTTTCAACTTTTACCAGGCTGTAGGTTGAAATTATTTAATAACAGTATTCAAATAAACACTTGTAATTGGCCACATGTCCTCGTTAAAAGAGGTTCGTCTGTTCTATACATCCACACAGAACTTATTTATTTTCGTTCTGAAATACATTGTGTAAATACCTTCAGTTCCATAAGTTGTTAACATCTTTTGGTGAACACACAACCTTCTGTTATTGCCACCATCATGGTGTATGTATGTAATTGTTCTGATGTTTAGTTTTTTTCTTCTTTTTTTTTATTGGAAGAAAACAATAAACAATGTAGTGTAAGAAAAACATTTATTATTATTATACAACACCTAAAAACAGGGTAGACAACAGGAATTTTTCACTCCTGAATGAGGCTTTATTATGTGAGAATGCATGTTTATGTAATAGGGTCAATCACAGTCCAATGGTTAGTATACTGGACTGTGGCAGAGGTTCCATTTTTCACACTCCATTAATATATATGTAAAAAAGCGCTCTGAACTTTGGTCCATGGGTTCGTCATTCTTATGACAGTCAAATTTCTTCATTCAGTTTGGAGTTCATGAGTTGTTAGTAAGGTAACGTTAACTAGCTACCTTCTTTATCACTTTGAAATTAAGAATGGCTAGTGCACTAGGCCTCAAATAGCTTTGGGCAAAACTGAATGAACCACAACAGTTTGTAACATCACATAAATTCAGTGATCATGTAATTACAGATTAACTGTACAGTTGATCCCTCTTGTTTTTGATCACATGTTCTAAATTATTTACACACCAAGTTTGTTGGTTACAAGGCCACTAATATCACAAAGAAATGTAAATAAAAAAATATAATCAGTGTTCCAAATTCACTAATATCTAATAAGATTTTTTACATAATTTACATAAAAATTAGCAACAAAAGTCAAAGTTTCAGTCAGTTATTCAGAATAACTATTATAAACAGATAAAAACAAATTTACTGTAAATAATGCAATATGTGGACATTGCTGACAGTGAAGGGAATATAAACAAATTGGTAATTCAACATTAATTATGAAGAAGAGAAAGAGAGAGAGAGCCAACAATAGAACTGGAACAATCCCATGTACCCTTACTGTGAACCCCCCTCCCAAACACAGAATGAGGATTCATGGGAGAAAGACAGACAACCCAAAACATGTATGAGGACTTATGTTGATTGATTCAATCCTAACCCAACCAACCCAATGGTACCAACATCCATGCAAGAGTAAAATGAGGGCTCCAAATTCAAGGAATGGATTGGGTTTAGGCGTTTCACTCCATTGTATGGTTAAATGTAGATTGGATGATGTTATGTCATTTACACCGACAGAACATCACCACCCTACTCTGAACTGAATAGTTACAGCCATCATATATGGAATCAATCCAGCAGGGTGCTCCCAGAGTGGCTTGGAACTGGTAAGGACTCCACTAGAAGAGAGAGGAGCTGGGAATGTATTGGAGAGCCTGGAGGAACATTGAGCCCCAAGACAGTGCAATGGGTGATCACAATACCCTATTTTGAAAAAAACAAATCAAACAGATTATAATGTGACGGTTAATCCCACTATTCGTTGGTAAAAGAGTAGCCCAAGAGTTGGCAGTGGGTGGTGATGACTAGCTGCCTTCCCTCTAGTCTTACACTACTAAATTAGGGATGGCTAGCACAGATATCCCTCAAGTAGCTTTGTGCAAAATTCCAAAAACAAACAAACAAACAGAAAGGTAGAAAATGGCCCCCCTTTCAGCTGTTCATTAAATAAAATATAATTTACTTTTAAGATTCCATAAGATTCATTTCTGATTCCATAACAAATAATATACTGTAGTTTAATTTTCTTTAATGTCAATATCCTTCCATACAACTTTGTTTACAGCTGATGTATTTGTTTAATGCACAGAGCCACAATAGGAGGCTCCCTATTGGTACAGTAATTTGTGTGTCATAAGTGAAAAAACACACAGACTATTGACTACTTACACAGTTATCTATAAAACTGTATACTCCAATAGACTAGCATGACAAATTCATTGAAGGAAACACTTGATATTCAAAACCTTTTCAAAATGTAAAGTTTCTTCAAAGACACTGAACCATCACTTAAAATAGTTAACTAAGAAAGAAATTATACCTATACACTTTTTCAACCTCGTATGCACTTGGTAACCTTTAAGAGGGATTGCCTCCTTACATCTCAGGCACTGTTTGTACTGGTCTTGAGAGTCACACTCAACTAGCAAGTGTTCTGTATAGCCAGCTATCTCGACAACCTTAAAAAACATGAGAAAAGATATACATGGATATAAGTTGCTTGTATCACTGGAATTTATAACTTCAGCAGTACAAATAGCCACATCATATTCTTGGTAGAAATGAAAAGTTGGTCTATTTAAAACAAAACTAAACAGTAGTTATTTAAAACAATTATGAAATGGAACTTTAGTTGCTTTGTTTATAAAATGCCAAAAAATAGAAAACTATTATCACCTTATTTCAGTGTTGTTTTTATGTATGAGTTTTAAAACTTACAAGTACCAAGTTGGTAAGACATAATAACATTTTTAGGGTCTCTTTCAGAGATAATACCATCCTTGTCAACCAGTTTATGGATGATAACTTTCTACATATCTCAACACAGGGATGACTGACAGACATAATACCTTCTTATATACATCTTCCTATAGATCTCAGTATAGGCACTGTACCTTGTTATTGATACAGACATAGGTATGGCCCCTTCCTATGTACGTCAGCATAAGGACGACACATAACATATTTCTATGTACATTAACATAGGTATGACCCCTTTCCATGTACATTAACATAGGGATGACACTTCCTATCTTTATCAACAAAGCAATGACTTCTTTTGAGCATCAATGCAGAAATGATACCTTCCTTTATACATCAATGTATAGGTGACAGTGATGACACATTCCCATTGACATCAACATAGGAAGAAAAATTAACCCTCACAATTATTTTTCCAAATATAATGGGCATAAACTAGGTATAAATCAGAAAATAAATCTTAAATGTCATTGCATCAGGTGAATTTAGTGGCAAGACACTGGATTTTTCTGTTATGCCAAATGGAAAAAAAATAACATTATTATTTATAATTAAATGTAAAGGAAAATGTACCTTAAATAAGAGTTCTTGAAAAGAATGATAGTAAATTTTCCTCCTAATTTTAATCTCTAACATTATGGGCTCATTTTTACTTCCTATGTAACTTTGTCGGCAAATGAATAAACCATCTAAAAAAGGTGCACAGTAATGTTATTACAATGTTTCAGATTTTTAAACCTACACTATTGGTTCTTCTTTACTCATGACCTGTCTCAAACAACAGGTCCCCATTGAGAGCTTTAATTAAAGAAAGGAAATAAATTCCAAGTTGCACAAATCTTTATTTTCCATTTTTCAGAGAAAATGGAGAAACTAGAAAAATGGGTACTTTCTAACCACTAAATTGAGTTTCTAATCTTCTGACAGAAAAAAAAAAAAAAGAAAATGTTCACCATATTTTCAATTTTTTGAGCTAAGGGAACAACTGAACTAATAAACAACAAATGAAATATGAATTGATCTCTCTAGTCAGGAAACTCAATTTTAATCCAAGTATTGTGAATGTCAAAACACAAGTTTTTGACAAGTTATGTACAAGTCCTTTTTATTATAAGTATTAGATTATTTTTATATATTATACATTCTCACCTCTTTGCAGTTTTGACAGAGCGTCAACATTGGGCAGTCTTTGTAATAATGAAGATCTAATTGCTCAGGATTAAAAGAATCATTTTTTTCTTCACAAAACATGCAGATCCTAATGAAAAGTAAAATTATTATTATCGTCTCCATAAAGATATCCATGAATGAACAAGTTATGTCAATATGTAATTTTCCTTTAAACTAAAGCATAAACTTAAGATAGTGTATTCAATACACTGTTGCAGTTGTCAGGTAGTGAGTCGATTATATACAAAAATAGTTCATTAATACAGGGTATTCTAAAGGCAAAAAAAAAAATCCCAATGTTAAGAAATGTAATATCTCAGCCGGTCATGGTATCTTCATGACTCAATCCTATAAGTGTGAGTCATTCCTTAAACCCACTCTTTTTCTGGTTTGATTTCTTTTGCATTTTGCACAAAGCAATATGAGGGATACATGCACTAGCTGTCCCTAACTGAGCAATAAAACACTAGAGATACAATAAATAAGTAAAAAAGACAAACTTAATCAAGTGTGCCTATTTCATTTTTAGTCAGAAGTCTTTGTATGATCAAAAACTGATAATTAAGAAAAGGAAAAAAATCGCCAGAAAAAGTGGGGGTGGGAGGTGGCTGCAAAAAACGTTTTGTTTGAAATGCAAGCAGAGTTACCTGATGGCTATCTGCAGTAGCTGTCCATAATTTAGCAATCAAACACTATAGGGAAGACAGCTAGGAAACACTATTTGTTTCCAAGTCTTGGGTACTCTTTTACCAACAAATAGTGGGATTGACCATTACTTTACAATGACCCCACAGCTAAAGATGTCTTCTGTGCTTACCTGCATATTTCCTTCTCTGTCCTTATCTTCGGTTCTTCCATTGTGCCCTGCCCTTTGGCTCCATATGTTTTAATCAAAATGTGAGTTTTTGCTCTTCATCTTCATGCCCTAGGGCCTACATTTCTATTTTTACATAGATAACTAGCTACTTCAGGCCCATTCTGTACAGGAGCTGAACAGTCATAGTTGTTAGCTCCTTTTTTGAAGCTGCTCTGTTAGGCTGATTAGTCACATTGAAGATGTCCTTCCTGCATCCTTCTAAATACCTTGTCCAATTTGGTGTCTTTTCAACACTCACCTTAGTTGGCCCAAATTGTCCATTCATCGCAATTGCCTGTTCTTCCCTTTCTGCATGTAAAGTTCTGTCACTTTTCTGGATGTGGTCTTCTAAAACTCTTAATCGCCCTCAGACTTACAGTCCCTCAGACTTACAGAAGGTAATGACGTGGTCTTTTCACCTTCTTGTTTTCAGGTGACTTTGCAATCTGTAGGTTTTCTTCATAGTGATTCATTTGCCACTACCCTCAATCACTAGTTACCCATTCTAACACTTACATTAATCACCAAGAAAGCACCTGGTCGAGATCCCTCTATTTTCTTACATTGGATCTCGTATATGGGACTCACAAGAAGTTAAGTGAAGTTAAGTGATTCATAGGATTCTTGCTCTGGATCCCTTGAATGCTTCTATTGCCATTCTTCCTTCCCTTGTAAATGATATCCTTTTCTAGTTGGGTAAGACTTGCAAATTGATGGCTTTATCACTTCCTCTTCCTTGTCCAGACTTGCTTCTCTTTAGAAATGAATCCCTTCACGGCTGAGGTGCAAGAGTCAATCACTCGTATGATTCAGGTTAATGATCTTTCAATGAATGGTCTTTACATATCAATGTACTAGAGCTCCAAGCTATTTGTTGAGCTTTGGATCACTTTTTTCCCATTGCCATACATTGTCTGGTAATGATCCATTCTAACACTTACATTAATCACCAAGAAAGCACCTGGTCGAGATCCCTCAATTTTCTTACATTGGATTTCGAAAATGGGACTCACAAGAAACACTTTGTTTTCTTGCATGCCACGTATTGGGTGTTTTCAAATTTGTGGTGAATAATTTTTCCCACCCCAACATAATTTCCTTGATGACGTGGTCCTTTCACCTTCTTGTTTTCAGGTGACTTTGCAATCTGTAGGTTTTCTTCATAGTGATTCATTTGCCACTACCCTCAATCACTAGTTACCCTCTTTTGGCCTCTCATCTTCAGGCTTTGGATATAGAACCTTCAGGCAGCATCGGTCATACAAATTCCTATATGTTTATCCTCTTATCTGATTGGTTCATTGAGTAGCTTCCTTTATCCATGCCACTCCATGCTTGGGTCCTTCTGATAACTCCTGAATAGGCAGACCAACCATAGCTTCTTCATTTATTCCAACTACAATTATTTCCTCTTGTACCACTTTCCTTATTACCAGATCTCTTTCATCACACCCAGTCATCAGTTCTGCATCCTGAACTTCAAATCACTGTTTGCATGTCTGGTTTTATTCAATCCTTGATCAGGTGATCAGGTTTCTCCCATTATGTAGCTCTTCACTTGGTTCAATCTATCTGTCCTTCCTCCATGGAGATGTATCAGCGAGAATGGAAGACTTTTGTACATGGGCTCAGGCTCGGGATTTCTTGCTGTTGCTAATATCGCCAAGTTTCTCATGTGGGTATTCTGTGGAAGCTACTCAGTCTACTCAATTTCAAGTTATGAACAAGCTTTAATCTTTCCCGTTACCGCAGAATTTTCCGTTTACTCGCACATACCATGTTAATCCATTCCTTCCTGATTCGTTGATTCCCACAGCAACCTGCTGTTATTTATTTTGGGTATTAACGTGGTCTTGCATTCCTTTACTTTACCCTCATTCGAACCTGTTTCCACGTGTTTTGCTTCATCTGTTTCTTAAGGCTCCCTTGGTGTTGATTCCTGTACGTGATGAGGGGACCTCCCAGAGAAGATCCTGTTCTTTCAGTTTACCTCCTCTGGTATCTAAACATCCACCTAAGTGTTTGCCGTGCGTGGCAACCAGTGAAGTGGAGGAGAGGATACTGGTGGTTCAGGGGCCCAGCCCTAACACTCCACTTTGGCCTAGAATTCCTGTAGATGGGCAGTCTCGGGTGGCCCCTAGGGTCAATTGGGTGGTTCACTTGTGCTAGAGTCAACCAAGTACCAGTGTTGGATGTTCTCAACAGGTGTTGTGGACATTTATCTGATGCTGGTGTTTGGGTATAATGCTCACGAAACCCTGGCGTTGTTGCAGTGTCCTTGTTTGGCATTGTAGTGCGTTCCCTCTTAAGGCTCTTTGATGGTTGTGGTCAGTGGGCGCCGAAACATTCGTTATTTTATTGTGGATCCTCCAAATAAAAACTTAAATAAAATAGTGAAAAACAGTCCATAGACAAACGACCACGTCTTGAATATTTTGAGCAGCAATGTTCAACATCTGTAACACCTGTTGTACCTCATTTTCTTGTATTACATTTTCTCTCAGACAAACTTTTAGGGCAAATGCTTCCATTTTGTATTCAGAAGGAACTAGAGGGACTTGCTGGCACTCAAAATCAGTCAAAAAGCTTTTCTCTGGTGACATATTGCTAGAAACATCCACATCTAAACACAAGGAACTCCTCTTACATTCAAAGGCTATTGGGGATATACCCATTGAGGTTACATCCCATGTTACTTTGGATTCGTCACGAGGAGATATTATTAACAGGGATTTGAAGAACATACCCGAGTCGGAGATTCTCGCTGGTTTCTCCAGTCAAGGAGTTTCTGCAGTGAGGCATATCTCCACTTGCAAAGATGGAATTATGATGCCGACTGATGTCCTCATTTTAACATTTACATCACTGTATCCACCTGCCACTATCAAGGCAGATTATCTTAATTATTAGGTACGACCATACGTTCCAAACCCTCTCAGATGTTTCCAGTGTCAGCAGTTTGGTCACTTGAAGACGTCATGTCGTGGTTCCTTGACGTGTGTTCATTGCAGTGGCAAGGACCACGATGCCTATGACTGTAAAATGGACCCTCATTTCGTAAATTTCTGTGGCTTTCACCCTTCCTACTTACGTTCTGCTCTAAATGATTGGAAGAAAAATAAATGCAGCATTTGAAAACAATTCAAAACATTACTTACTCTGAGGCTCGAAAGTTGCTGTCCACAACTTCATCTCGGACGTATGCTGCTGTATTTCATTCCATTACTACAGTGGGAGTGTAGACGGATCTCTCTGTACCTCCAAAAGAATCATTCTCAAACCAAATGAAAAGTCTTTTGACCTCAATGGTTAAAAACGTTGATGAATCATTGTCAATGTCAACACCCACCTCTGCCCCTAACATACATTCCAGCAAATTCCAAGATCCACTTCCTTTGGTTCTGGGTACAGGCATTTCCTTGGGTACATCTTTTTTCCCATCTCAAGATGCAAAAAGAACATTCGTTTACGTCCTCAGTCGTTGGAATCCTCTTCTAACAGCAAAGACCTGACCAATCGACCCAGGGCAGGATCCATGGAGGTCGATAGACCTACCTCGAATTAAGACAGTAAAGAAGAAAAGATGTAGTCGTAAACAGAAGAGTTCTCTATCCAATTCGCCTACACATAAATAAAAATGGCCACCTTGATACAATGAAACTGTCGAGGTATACTTTCTAATCTGGATGACATCAAAATACAAATTGCTTTCTACTATCCCGTATGTCTTTCCTTACAGGAAACATTTCTAAAACCTGCTGATACAATCACCTTTTGGCAATTTTCTTTGTACAGAAATGACGGGCTGTGTGATGGACAAGTGCATGGAGGAGTGGCACTGTTGATTGATGAGCATGTGCCCACCCTATCTTTGCTACTCCACACACCCTTGGAGGGCGCAGCCATCCATGTTTTCTTTGGTTGTATCATCACTGTTTGTTCTTTCTTCCTGTCGCCTGGAGAGACCTATGATCAATCAGCCCTCGATGCTCTCATTGAACAGTTGCTGTCTCCCTTTTCATTCCTTGTAGACCTAAATGGACATCATGGAAGTACTGATATTGATAGAAGGGGTTGCTCCATAGAGCGAATGTTCACAGATAACAACCTTTCTCTTTTCAATACTGCTTCTTATACTTGTTTTCATGCACATAGCCAGTTCTTTACTGCTACTGATCTCTCAGTTTGCTCCCTTTCACTATTCTTGAATACCCCACGAGGCAGTGATCATTTTCCTATAATTTTGAGATAGACGGACCGTAGTCAATCCCACTCGATCTGTGTGTCCCAGTGGAAGATGGATCAAGCAAACTGGACCTCTCACAGAACTTCATCTGCCATCATCTGTAAGCCATCAATAGATGACTTTGTGGAAGCAGTGACTGACTGTATTATACAAGCAGCTGCTCAATGTATTCCTGAAACCTCGACACGTTTTCTATGATGTCTTCGTCCATGGTGGAATCTGATGATGTTCATTATGCTGCACTTTATATCTCCTGCTTTTTTTGCTATTATTCTGATTGATTTCAACCAGATCTGGCAGGAGAATGTTTTCCCTGATGCCTGGCACCAGGCTATTGTCCTACCTTGCTCTAAACCTAGGAAGGATCCCAAGATTCTTTCAAATTACTGTACAATTGCTTTGACGAGCTGTCTCTGTAAGAACTTAGAGAGGATGGTTAATGCTGGTCTTGTTTGATTCCAGAAATCAAACAATCTCCTTTCGTCCACCCAGTATGGATTCTGACGACAGAACTCCACCATAGGCCACCTGATTCGACTTGAAACGTTAATCAGAGAAGCCTTTCTCAAACAACATCTTGTTTCAATATTCTTTGACCTTGAGAAGGCTTATGATACCACATAGAGATATGGCATTTTGCAAGATCTTCATTCATATGGGTTACGTAGTCATTTGCCCATTTTTATAAAACAAATTTTAATGGACAGGCGATTCTAAGTTCGTGTGAGTTCGACACTTTCCCATTCTTTTCTATAGGAACTTGGAATCCCTCAGGGCTGTTTTGAGTGTCACACTTTTCAGTATAAAGATTAATACCATCACTGAACATTTTCCTCTTACTGTTGCAAACAAGCTGTATGTCGATGGCTTTTACATCTCATGTCAGTGGTCAAATATGAGGTCTATTGAACGGCAGTTACAGAGTGCCCTAAATCGTTTGCTGAAGTGGACCACAGCAAACAATTTTAACTTCTCTCTCTCTCTAAAACCATTTGCATGCACTTTTGCTGCCAACGGGGTATTCGCCTTGATCCTGAACTCCGTATCGGTGAAGTTGTGCTGTCTGTGGTCCCTGAGACAAAGTTCTTGTGGTTTATCTTTGACCATAAGCTGACCTTTATACCACATATCAAGCAGCCACGAATAAAACGTGTAAGAGCACTGAACGTCCTCCGTGTCTTCTCTTCCACCACTTGGAGAGCAGATCGATGTTCTATGCTAAAGATATTGTGCTCTTATTCGAATGAAACTAGACTATGGACCACTGGTCTATGGCTCTGCCAGGAACTCGGCTTTGAAGATGCTGTACCCCATTCATTATCAGGAACTTCAGCTCTGCACCAGGGCTTTCCACACTTCTCCAGTCCAGAGCTTATACACAGTCTCATGAACCTTCTCTGCATCTCCACTGTTTGCAACTGCCTTTACTGTATACTTCGAAACTTTGATCCTTATGACAGTATCACACCTGGGATTGTGTTTTCCTTCCTTGGTGGGCCATGCATTTTCAGAACAGACAATCTGCCATTGCTCCTTTTGGCCTTTGTATCCAGGCAAAGTTAAATAAATTGGGTCTGTCCTTGGATAATATTGCTGTGTCCACTGGTCAGCCCATCCCGCCATAGCTTATTACAATCCTTAAATGTGACCTTTCTTCAACCATCTGAGAAAAGCAGATACTCCCGATTGGAAGTGCCATTTGTTATTTGCTGAACACTTATCGAACCTTCCTTCCATTGCTATTTATACAGATGGTTTGAAATCAGGTGAGTCTGTGGGCTCCACCATGGTTTGTTGTGGTTCAGTGATTGTGCACAGAATCCTCTCTACAGCTTCTGTGTTCATTGCTGAACTGTATGCCATTTCTTTTGCCCTGTGTCACATAGAAGCTAAGCAGAACTGAAATTGCACTATTTATACAGACTTGCTCAGTTCTCTACTAGCCCTGGAATCGCTTTACGTTAGTTCTCACCCTGTTCTCGCCGATATTCAAAATCGACTGGCTCATTTCTCTTTAACATCTACTTCTATCCAGTTTTTTTGGATATCAGGACACGTTTGTATTCGCGAGAATGGGCTAGCCGACACCGCAGCTAAATCTATCTGCTCTGGCACTATCACTGCTGTGCCTGTTCCAGACATGGACTATGGTCCTGTATTCAAGGCTCGGCTCCGTGCCAGCTGGCAGCCGATTTGGAGTGAGCAAAATGAAAATAAACTTTTCCAAATAAAACCCTATATTGGATTTTGGCCGTCTTGCTTCCATGAGGATCGAAAAGAGGAAGTTGTTCTAACTAGGCTATGAATTGGTCACAGATTTTAACTATATCGTTTTCTTTTACCTGGAACTGATGCATTAATGTGTATGTAGTCTGCGTAACGCTCAGGTCACAATAAGCCACATTTTACTTTCTTGCCGTCGTTATGACTCCCAACGACGGCACCATATTAAACACGTTCTGTCACAAGGTTTATCACTAACGTTAGACACTGTCATTGGCAATGGTGACACTGTCCACCTCACAAATGTTTTTAGTTTTTTTAAAGGCCATTAATCTTTTTAATGCTATTTAAGTTTTTAATTTATAAATTAGACCTATTTTATTTCATTCACAAATATTCAAACATACCAACCGTACCAGATAGACTCTTACATAGTACAATAATGTACTTTGTTAAAAATTGGATGAAAAATGAATTACCATGGAACTAGATTGGTACCTCATACATGATGAAGCTAGTACTAAATATCTCTTCCCAGTTAATTTATATTTTAGACATAAAAATATATAAATACATAAAAAAATAAAAATAAAATAATAATAATAAATATTAAATAATAATAGTAATAGAAAAGTGCTACCAGTAAACTTGACATTCTGCTGATGGAGTAAAATAATAACTATATATGTGCCACAATACATGGACATTGCCCTGAAAATGATCAAAATAATATTCAGTTCGACAATTACAAATTCTAATCCGGCAAGACCATAAGTACGGGGAAGTGGTCATACAGAACCTGACCCTCCAGGGTATGAACATTTCTTACCCAAACACCGAAGAGAGAGAGAGCGAGTTATGATAATTACAATTATCCTACAGAAAGTCCTTTACAACTTGTATTACTGTAGTTTTTCTGTTACTGCTGTAAACTAGATATAAAAATTGGATTTAAAGCTATTTATGTTTTAAATTCAAAAATTAAAGTTTGTTTTGTTTTACCTTAATTCCTTTTCACAAATTTCAATAATTTTTAGTTTTTACCGGATGTTTGGCAAAGATAGATTAGTTGCTTTGCGCCATAAAACACCAAACCAACCAACCCTTAAGGCATATTTCCTTTTGGCCTGTGGTCATTGGAAGTCTGACTTGCTCACCATCAACATTATGCACACACACATACTTTACTACCATATCTGTCTTCTCCTTTACACAGATCATTCCTCCATTTCCAAAACCTTAGTGGCTTGTGAGGGAAATTCTCCTTTTTGCCTATTTCCCTTCCCTCTATTTCTCATCTCTACCCCCTCTCAACGTGGATATACTTTTATGTCCTCTGTGTGCTCTTCATTGTTGTATTGCTCACATGGCTTCTTTCCATGATTCTCGTTCCCATTTCTTCATCCCTGGAAACCTTGGTCCAGATCTCTTCCCTTTTACCCTAAACAGTTGGCTTATTCATCCTTATCCCCACCCCTCCCATACTTTGTTTTGTGTTGCCTCTCATCTTCATCTGACTCCTCACCTTTTCCTTCACTTTTCATCTTCATCAGCCTCTAGAGGAAATCTTGCAATCAGGGATGTGAGCCAAGCTTAACACATTCATCTCCCATTCTTTACATTATATCTTGGTTTCAGCTTTCTCGGTTATAGCCTTCTACTTCTAGCTGTACTTTGGTTGGACTCTGACAATAGGTAAGACTTTATTTATGATTTTTTTTTTTCATGGCACATTCTTCATATCTTTAATACATGGATCCTATTCTGTGACAAATGGTGCCTGGCCAGGTATTCTTTAACACTAAATCTACACTGTATACCATAGTGACTAGCACATTCCTTTCTATGGTTTTCCATATTCACCTTTAACATGGAATAAGGTGTTTCACTAGATTGCTTGGAGATGAATTTTATGGCATTTGTTTCATAAATTGATCTGTCCCAGACCATACCAGCTGTGTACTTCAAGAGTAAAGAAGAAGGGGGCAGGTGCCCATTTCTATCATGCCTTGAATGAATAAATCTGTTTGATTTGTTTTTTTCAAAATAGGGTATTGTGAACACCCATTATCAATGTTCCTCCAGGATCCCCATTGCTAGTGGAGTATGTCTTAGTTATTCCATTGATTCCATATATGATGGCTATAACTATTCAGTTCAGAGTAGGGTGGTGATGTTCTGTCGGTGTAAATGACATAACATCATCCAATCTACATTTAACCATACAATGGAGTGAAACGTCTAAACCCAATCCATTCCTTGAATTTGGAGCCCTCATCCTACTCTTGCATGGATGTTGGTACCATTGGGCTGGTTGGGTTAGGACTGAATCAATCAACATAAGTACTCGTACATGTTTTGGGTTGTCTGTCTTTCTGCCATGATTCCTAATTCTGTGTTGGGGAGGGGGGTTCACAGCAAGGGTACATGGGATTGTTCCAGTTCTATTGTTGGCTCTCTCTCTCTTTCTCTTCTTCATAATTAATGTTTAATTGACCAATTTGTTTATATTCCCTTCACTGTCAGCAATGTCCACATATTGCATTATTTACAGTAAATTTGTTTTTACCTGTTTATAATAGTCATTCTGAATAACTGATTGAAACTTTGACTTTTGTTGCTAATTTTTATGTAAATTATGTAAAAAATCTTATTAGATATTAGTGAATTTGGAACACTGATTATATTTTTTTATTTACATTTCTTTGTGGTATTAGTGGCCTTGTAACCAACAAACTTGGTGTGTAAATAATTTAGAACATGTGATCAAAAACAAGAGGGATCAATATGAACCTTAAAAAATAACTGTACAGTTAATCTGTAATTACATGATCACTGAATTTATGTGATGTTACAAACTGTTGTGGTTCATTCAGTTTTGCCCAAAGCTACTTGAGGTCTAGTGCGCTAGCCATTCTTAATTTCAAAGTGATAAAGAAGGTAGCTAGTTAACGTTACCTTACTAACAACTCATGAACTCTAAACTGAATGAAGAAATTTGACTGTCATAAGAATGACGTACCCATGGACCAAAGTTCAGAGCACTTTTTTATATATATATTAATGGAGTGTGAAGAATGGAACCTCTGCCACAGTCCAGTATACTAACCATTGGACTGTGATTGATCCTATTACATAAACATGCATTCTCACATAATAAAGCCACATTCAGGAGAGAAAAATTCCTGTTGTATACCCTGTTTTTAGGTGTTGTATAATAATAATAAATTTTTTTCTTACACTACATTTTTTATTGTTTTCTTCCAAGAAAAGAAAAAAAGAAAAAACTAAACGTCAAAACAATAACATGCATACACCATGATGGTGGCAATAACAGAAGGTTGTGTGTTCACCAAAAGATTGGTCGCGCCAAACATGCTCGCCCTTTCAGCCGTGGGGACGTTATAATTTGACAGTCAATCCCACTATTCTTTGGTAAAAGAGAAGCCCGAGTTGGCGGTGGGTGCTGATGACTAGCTGCCTTCCCTCTAGTCTTACACTACTAAATTAGGGACGGCTAGCACAGATAGCAATCGAGTAGCTTTGTGCGAAATTAAAAAAACAAACAAACTTTTCCCCGAAGTCTTTCTTTACAAATCGCCCAAAGATTTTCAATAGGATTAACGTCCGGAGAGTTTTCAGGCCAGTCCAGCACCTTTATTTGCGTTGTAGTCATAAAATTCTTCACAAATTTCGATGTGTGGCACGGAGCCAGATCTTGCTGGAAAATGCTAGATCCATCTGGAAATCTCTTTTGAATTCTGGAACGACTCTTCTCTGCAAAACTTCGATGTACTGTAATCCTCGCATCATACCTTCTACGATGTGTAAGCTGATAGTAGCTGAAAAAGCCTCAAAACATCTTCTTCAAGGGATGTTTTACGAACTGATTGATGTGTGATTCTCGAAGTTTCTCACCTGGAGATCTGCGAACATGACTTCTTTGACCCTGTACGAAGAAATGAGTCTCGTCACTGAATAACACCTTCCTCCATTGTTCTTGCGTCCAGTTTTTGTATTTCAGACCCCATTGATACTGTTCTTTTCTTCATTGAGTTCGTAAGAAGTTGTTTTTTGACTGGTCTCCTTGCCCTTCTAACGCAATTTCGAATGACGTAATATTCCTCAAAATTTCATCATATATCCCAAAAATAGATCGACCGTACTGCAAAACACAGCTAATGACACCGCCTGTGTGAAAAAATGGCTATCAAAGGAAATCAGCGGGTCCAGCAAGCCTACACCGGCCGCCATGCTGAAAATTTTGTAAAATGACCATTTGTTTTAATTAATTTGCACAAGGGTGTAAATAAGATAGGGTTGACTACCCCTCCTGTGGGACTCTTGCTTCAGGTGAAAAGACCGTGAGTGGGCCCCATTCACATCTACTTTACACGTTCTGTTATCCAGAAAGTTAGATAGCCAGCGAATAATTCCCTGGGGTAAATCCATTTCCGTTAACCGGTGACGTACTCCGTTATGCCAGACCGTGTCGAATGCTTTCTCACGATCGAGAAAAGCAAGCTACAGCACATTCGTTTTTGTTAAAGGTGTCTGTAATTGTTTCAGTTAATCTGATTATGTGGTCTGTAGTTTGTCTATATTTTCTAAATCCGTTTTGAATTTCGAGTAATTTTATATTTACTTCTAGGTATGTAGATAGTCGATTATTAATTATTTTTTCTAATATTTTTCTGATGCAACTGGTTAGGCTAATCGGGCGGTAATCGTTTGGTTTATTTGTTGGCTTTCCTTCTTTCTGAAACATGAAAATTATTGCTTTCTTCCAATAAACAGGGTAACTGTATATATATATTTTTCTCTACAAGTGGGTTTTCTTGACATCACTGATTATTATTTCATCGGCGATTGTATGACAAGTGTAAGTCTTTGTGTTTTTCTCAGTGTATTTGTACTTATCTGTTATCATTATGTCTGAACTAGTATACCTTACACCACTATTAACAGTACACGCTCAGTTACCTCTTTCTTTCTTTGTGAACCTGACGATGACCGAAGAAGGTCGAAACGTTGTTCGCTCCTCTACGTAAAAATTTTCTCAACTCAAACGAGCCGTTTTTACATACAAACACCGTTTTTCAGGTGTTTATTGTTTATTTTGAATTTCGCGCAAAGCTACACGAGGGCTATCTGCGCTAGCCGTCCCTAATTTAGCAATGACTAGAGGGAAGGCAGCTAGTAATCACTACCCACCGCCAACTCTTGGGTTATTCTTTTAACAACGAATAGTGGGATTATAACGCCCCACGGCTGAAAGGGCGAGCATGTTTGGTGTAACGGGAATTCGAACCCGCGACCCTCAGGTTATGAGTCGAGTGCCTTAACCACCTGGCCAATTCAGATGTGACAGACTAGAGGTAAGGCAACCAGCTTTCTAGTTTATTTTCACCAAAAAAATGTGGGATCGAACGTTACAGTCTAACGCCCCCAAAACTCGTTTTTGAAAGAACAAATGTTTATAAAGGAGGATTCGAACCCTCCCCCAGCCCGCAGGTTGCGAACTAAGCGTTCTATCCGCTAGACCACAAGCTACATGAGACGTACTCAAAGAAAAATGTTATAGCTTATTACTTTGTATGTATCAAATCAGCTACAGGCGTTTGACAGCAAATATGTTATTAGTGTGAGAAAAAAAAAAGCGAAATAAATAAACAAGTCTCTCGGTCAGATTTTGTCTATTTTATAGGATTTTATTAATATACAAGCACAGAAAGAAAAAGTAAAGAAAGTTTTCATACAACGGAAGACGAAATGATCACCATCTGTACTTATAACATCCCTTAAAACAATAATAAGATCTGTAGTCTATCACCAGGAATAATAATTCTTATTTACATTAGAAGAAAAATTGGAATGGTGAACGTTTATGGGTGAGAACAGTAGTAGATCAACCGTGGCATATTTTGTTTTTACGTCTGGTTTGGAAGTCTACTACAATATATACATAAAACAATTTAAGTAATCATAAACAATTATATAATTATATGTTATCTCTATAAAGAATCAACAACCATATAAATAGGCAGTGCAGAATTTTACGAATATTTAAGATATGCCAAAAAATTGAAAAACATTTTCGACTAAGAAAAATCCAATATTAAAAAAGGGCTGTAACTTTGGTGATCACAATTCTGGTAATCACAATTATTCAAAATTGATTACTATTATTAACAAACACTTTAAATTTCATTACATAAATACCACAACTATGCTATACCTAAACATTAAAATTGCATTAATTTTACAATTCCTTTTAGGGCAAGTTTTTTGTATTATTTTTCCTTTCATAGTAGTAATTCTAATACACACAATTTATTATAGTAGTAAAAAATTATATCATGTTTTTTATACTTGCTAACAGCAGTAAAGTACACACAAGTTGTCAGGATCAAACATCATTGATACAGAGAGCAGAAGGGGGACATGCCCTCACCCCCAATTTCTCTAGTTAATGCACATACACTGTTATTAACCTTTATTTTAGACTGGATTAGATTATATTTTTATTATAACAAAGTCTTTAATGTCTTTCTATAGTTATGTTAGTTTAACATTTATAGTCTGAGGTATTTCTAATATATATATATACAAATGTGCTTGACACTTATTTACTCATATTTACTAAGAAAATCTTAAAGTATTATACAAAAAAATATTTGTACACAGTTCTGCAGTCATGAAAATCCACAAGAAGTGGAAAAAATTGTGATAAAGTCTTTGCAACACAATATTCCAAGTCAAACTTGGGCATGTGCTTGATCTATTATAAAGATCTGTTGCTGTTTTGACCATCAACAGTAAAGATAAGAGTACTTTATTAAGGGTAATAGAAGCAACTGGAAACAAATTATGTTAAAAACTACTCCAGATGAAACATACTCTTGTCTTGAAATTTTCTTTTAACAGTAGATGAAAAGGGTAAACATTTAGAATACAAGATAATAATAGATAAATGCTGAACAAAGTGTTTTAACAATTCATCAACTATGAATAAAAACATATCATATCAAATTAACATTACATACAATTATTTTCAGAGAACAAATATCAGTTGTAAAAACAATGACATGTTTGTGGATTCTCCTAACAGCTGTTACTCTTTTTGGTTAATAATTTATGAAAATCAACCAAAACATACCAAGCATAAATCCGTTCCACCCATCTTGTCTTGATGTGTATCATGCACTCAATTCTAAACTGAATTCCAAGTCTGTATCACACACTCAGTTATGAACTAAATTCTCTGTGTGTATTACACAGTCAATCATAAACTACATTCTCTTGTCTGTATCCCACAGTCAATCATGAACTGCATTCTACATCTGGATCCCACAGTCAATTATGAACTATGTTCTACATCTGTATCCCACAGTCAATCATGAATCAAATGCCAAGACTGTATGCTACAGCCATTCATGACCCAAATTTTGAGCCTGTATTACAGTCAATCAAGAACCAAGTTTTGAGCCTGTATTGCAGTCAATCAAGAACCAAGTTTTGAGCCTGTGTTACAGTCAATCAAGAACCAAATTTTGAGCCTGTCTTATAGTCAATCAAGAACCAAGTTTTGAGCCTGTATTATAGTCAATCAAGAACCAAGTTTTGAGTCTGTATTACAGTCAATCAAGAACCAAGTTTTGAGTCTGTATTACAGTCAATCAAGAACCAAGTTTTGAGCCTGTTTTACAGTCAATCAAGAACCAAGTTTTGAGCCTGTGTTACAGTCAATCAAGAACCAAATTTTGAGCCTGTATTATAGTCAATCAAGAACCAAGTTTTGAGTCTGTATTACAGTCAATCAAGAACCAAGTTTTGAGTCTGCATTATAGTCAATCAAGAACCAAGTTTTGAGTCTGCATTACAGTCAATCAAGAACCATGTTTTGAGCCTGTATCACAGTCAATCAATAACCAAGTCTTGAGTCTGTATTACAGTCTATCAAGAACCAAGTCTTGAGCCTGTATTACAGTCTATCAAGAACCAAGTCTTGAGCCTGTATTACAGTCAATCAAGAACCAAGTTTTGAGTCTGTATTACAGTCAATCAAGAACCAAGTTTTGAGTCTGTATTACAGTCAATCAAGAACCAAGTTTTGAGCCTGTATTGCAGTCAACCAAGAACCAAGTTTTGAGCCTGTATTGCAGTCAATCAAGAACCAAGTTTTGAGACTGTGTTACAGTCAATCAAGAACCAAATTTTGAGCCTGTATTATAGTCAATCAAGAACCAAGTTTTGAGTCTGTATTACAGTCAATCAATAACCAAGTTTTGAGTCTGTATTACAGTCAATCAAGAACCAAGTTTTGAGCCTGTATTACAGTCAATCAAGAACCAAGTTTTGAGCCTGTGTTACAGTCAATCAAGAACCAAATTTTGAGCCTGTATTATAGTCAATCAAGAACCAAGTTTTGAGTCTGTATTACAGTCAATCAAGAACCAAGTTTTGAGTCTGCATTATAGTCAATCAAGAACCAAGTTTTGAGTCTGCATTACAGTCAATCAAGAACCATGTTTTGAGCCTGTATCACAGTCAATCACGAACCAAGTTTTGGGTCTGTAATTCATAACAACATTTCAGATCTCAAAATTCTATTTAGTACATGTTTCCCTGTTTTCATTCTTTTCACATTCTACACAGATTATATTGTTATTTGTTTTGCTTCTAATTTGCAATAACAGTACTTTTTTGCTTTAATTTAAGCTTTATTAATTTTACAAATTCAGTTTTATTTCTTTTACTTAGTTTATCTTTTATTTCAAAACAACTGGCCTGCATCTGATTTGTATAGAGAAGTATCAATCAGACACAAAACACTGACATGAAAAGACCAATGACTTCGGATACAATAGTTAACAGATCAATAATACAAACAACATCATGCAGTTTCTAATCAATCTCACGGTGAAAACTTTAAAAGATTCACAGCCAAAAAACAATTTACAAACCAAAAGAAATCACAAACACTCACTAATAACAAACTTGCAAACAGCAGTTTATAAGCACAAAGAAGAGTTTTTGTTGGTGGCAGAACATACTGCATATTTTGACAGAACAATAGTTTGTCTTCTTGCACTACTGACACCTGAAGATGACAAAACAATGTTCTGTCAAAACATGCAGCATGTTCCATCATCACTTTTGAAAAAAAAACACTCTTCTTTATGTTTATAAACCATTGCTTGCCCATCTGTTTTGTTTTGTTTTGTTTTTACAAGTACACACTTACTAAGTAATTTTAAATTAACATTTCTAAACTATAGACATTATATTTAGATAAACAAGTTGTTTCTCTATACATTAATATATTCAATGATAGTTTACATACATTTTATAAGACCACAATGTCGAAAATAAATCGTGCTTTACCACAACTTTAGTTTGTTTTTTTATATAGTGCCTTACAATCATGTTCACACTTTAACTTTTATTTTTCAATCAATATTTTAATTCTTCAAGATAAAGTTTCCTTTTTTCTCAGCTTGATAACACTTTACTCCATTTACCAATATATATACAACAAACAATCTATTTTCAGAAATGTCCAGTGACTATGAAAGTTCATATAAATGTAAGAAAATCTATTTCCGGGTCATCGAGCTTTCCTTGGAGTTTGAATACAAGTAAACAATGAAACAGCATGGCTTTCAGTCATTATTTTACCAATATATATATATATGGATAAATGTGAAGACTGATGTGACATGTTAAATTTTAACAAATAGTATATCGACTTAGTTTCCGAGAACACTGTTTACTATCCGTTCACTATCATTTCTCACCAAAAATTGAGAAGAATAAAAACTAAAACATTTGCATTATATTAATACCTTTAAATTAACTTTAAATAATTAATCTTTTGAAAAATATTCAATTATTAAGTAATTTCAACTTCACTGTCCAAGTGCAACCAGGAACCTTGTTACTAAATATACTAACAAAACGTATACGTGTATACTTATGATCAGTATAGTAAAACTAATATTATACGAAAAACTACAAAGGTTAGGAAACGTTAGAAGTGCTTAATATTTAGTGATTTTATGATAATATTCCTTTTTATACGTTCCAGTGTTTCAAGTTCACATACTTTATGATTTGTAATTCCTCGATTAAAATTTCAAGGGTTACATAAACTTGTAACAGTTTCTTCAGAACTATCTACAAGTTCAGTTACAAAGATACCTGTAGAGGTTGTTTCATTGTAATAAGTACTTTTTTATACGTTAAAGTTGATAAATACAAGTACACAAGATTTGTAGGAAATTAATTTCATGGAGTCTTAAACATAATTTTATTTATAACAGTCACACATTTTTAAGCCACAAGGAAACAAATATTAAATGTGAATTTCCACTAAACGTAGTTTAAATTACATGTAAGAGGACGTGGTATTAAACTACTGTCACCTATTATGGACAAATCGAGATATATGTACTTTTATGATTTTTTTCTAAAAACATTCTCATATGGGGTTTATAATCTGATCATATAGGGCCCTTTATAACTTTTGGTACAGAATACGTTCAGATATAGCTCAGAAATTTGTGTGTGGTTAACTTACAACAGAATTTTATTACGAAGCTGTGGTTTCAACCTGGCTGAAATTATTTAAGAGTGGATTACAAGAAATATAAGATATACCTGTTAAACAGCATGAAATACAGAAGAATAAACACCATCAAATTTCATGGATGTCACACAGTACTGACCAGGAAATGTCAATATTTGACACATGATTAGGGTCAGAAGCTTTCTCACTCGTCAACACTTTAATAATGATCAGTAAATCTCTGAACATGATTTCAACAGCTATATACAAAGAACAACTTGTTTTACAAAGGAAAATGCTAAAAACACACAAAGATTCATGACAGTTATCATGAAGTCTACTCCTAGCACCTTACCAACCTTTTCACATCATACAAATTACTGTTACAAACAACAAAAATTTACAACTACAAATTGAAAGTTACTGGAGAATGTTATAAGCAACTGTTTCTTGTGACTTGGGTGTATGAAAATTATCCATTGTTTTAAGAAGTATTAGTTCCCATAAATCACACGGACCATCTCCAGCAAATACATGTACGTAACCAACTTCCCATTAATTTTATAGCAATGATTATAGTGCATTGGCCACCTGACTAACTTTGAAGTTAGGTCAGTTTACAAACAGGAAATGGTTAGCTGGAATAAGGGTTTTGTTTGGACACATACAGACAAGTAAAGTACTAGGTGCGTAAATAGTTAACTGAGACACCAATGGCCTCCTAATTTGCGATCCTAAAATCAGAAAAGTCTAGTAATTTCTAGGAAAATGTTATTTAAAATATCTCCTTTCTCTCGCTCTCGAGGGCCTAAAAATTCAAGAATCACTGTGATAAGTAACAAAGCTAGCATTTGGAACTTTTTTTGTTCTTTACTTGATATATGACCTTCGTAAACTTCACAGATTCAGAAGTAAAAAAAATCAAAGGAGCTACTTAAGAGTTAACGAGTTTCTACCTACACTGTTCCTTATAAAGTAACCTTTACAGTCTTAGAGATTTAATAAGTTTGATTTTTTTGTTAGGTAATACAGATACAAAATAAAAAAAGGCTATTAGTGTTAAAACATTTTCAAATTGTTTGACTTATAGGAAAATGAATATAAAACAACAAATATGAGTAGCTAAGTGTAAGTAATTTCATATAAAGACACTCAAATCAGATTAGTGCAAAAATATAAAGTGCATAATATACATGTATGAAAAACTCCAAAATGTATCACATAGATTTAGCTAACATATTTAACAAAACATTTTACAGTAAAATGTACAAGAAAACACCAGCTTGGCACTCAAGTTTCTGACTTTTCTCCCCTACAAAGCATCTTTTTGTTAGAGCTAATAATGACATGGAACATTTGCTAGAAAAGGTTCAATTCTGAACAAAACTGTTGCTAGTTTCAGAAATGTTTGATTAGATAAAGGGAACAATAACCATGATTATAGTACTTAAAGAAACTTAGTTCTGTATAAGCAAGCAAGGTTTTTCAAACATGATAAAATATAAACAAAATAATAAAAGGTATTCAAAGAAACATATATATGAACATATCAGATGACAGTGATCTAAATTCCACTGGCCCATATACTCTCAAATAAATATGAAACTTCAAAATAAGGAGTTATTAATTGGAGAGGAAGAACAGGACACACAATAATCTTCTCTCACTTTTAAGCAGTACAGTTAAGGTTCACGAACAACACAAGTTTGTTGCCAAAGGCTTAAGAACAAACCAGCCAATCCTGGTCTGTAACCATTAGTAACATGATGATGTTGGTTTGTGAGATTAGGACAAAGAGAAGAAGGATGAAGAAAGGTGAGCAAATAGAGGAAACATACTGTACTTTTACCCTTAATCTTAAAAATAGAAATTATCCATCTAGATGGAGATGAGCTCCCTATCATGTATTCTTTAATAGACGTCTTATGTTTAGGGTTGGCCATCTTCAGGCAGTAATTACTACATGTCCAACAGTGCAGTTAGATCTTGACACACTGAACTGCCTTCTTGCTCTGCTTTACGTGGAACATTCATGATGGTTCTCTCTGAAAAAAGGTGTTTTTTTTTCATTAAAACAATAGCCTAGTTTTAGGCTATGAGAACATTTTTTTCTTTCAGTAGATCTAGGTGTTCCTGGGCAGAAAGTGTTATTTACTAATTGCTTATGCCTAAAGTAAATGGTAAAGAACTATTTTTCTCTTCAAACTTTGCTTTTGTGACCTGGGAGTGTATAAGGAAAACACAATGGGAGACTATATTTGTGGACTGATACGTGAAAGTGATTTACATTATAGTAGCAAATCTCGAAAAACTACTCACTTCTAAACATTTTTGTTCATTTTTGTATAACTTTAGTATAAATACATGGAAATCTTGATTCATATGTTGTTTTATTCAGACCTTATGTAAATGAAAATGTGCAAATTTGCCCATTTTTACATAGAAAATAGGTTAATTTTTAAATTTCATTATCCAGGTCACAAAAGCAAAGTTCAAAGGGAATAATGGCCATTTTCTGTACTTTTACAACATAAGCAATCAAGAAATAACTCATACTATCCAGGAACAAAATTTATGTTACATAGTGTTATCTGAGTCTACACAACATTCACAGAGTTCACTATCTCTAATGGCACAGTTGTCATAAGTCTTGCAATTACCACAAGCTCCCACATCATATGATAAAAGTATCAAAATCCTTACAGTGCCCATACAATCCGTATCTGACAGTACAGTGGTCACAGTTATCTTGTTATGAAGATAATTAATTATGCGTGTGTGTGTGTTGGTATTCATCACCTACAGTTGGTTGAATCAGTTACTAAAATAATGTGGTGATAGTCTAAATACATTATTAAGTATGTCAGAGGTTAAAATATACTTTTTTATAACACTAATGATATAAAAATACATTTGTATGTCATTTTTATTGTGTCCAGATTTGTTTTCACTTTCATTCTGAATCACTGTAATGTTAGATAACTCACATCTTTAATTCATTACTTCCCAAGTGAAAAGAATACTGATTACTCACTTTTGGACTCAGTTCTTCTCAAGTGAAAAGGCTACTGATTACTCACTTTTTGACTCAGTTCCTCCCAACTGAAAGACTGATTACTCACTTTTTGACTCGGTTTCTCCCAAGTGAAAAAGCTACTGATTACTCACGTTTTAACTCTTATCTTTCCAAGTGAAAAAGCTACTGATTACTCACTTTTTGACTCATTTCTTATCCAGTGTTAAGGATATTCATAATTTACTTTTGATACATTAAAGACTGCTAATTTCTCATTTTCAACTCATTACTTACTAAGTGATAAAGCTATTCAATATCTACTTTTGGATTCACCATTTTTTGGGTAAAAAGGCTAGTAATTCCACACATTCTGATAATTATTTATTGGATTTGTAAATAATTTATTAATACATGACAGTTGTTCAACTCACTTTTTTTTCTCTTTCTGCTAATGTTAGAAGGCAGCTCCCGAGATCTTGGGAGCTGTAGCTGCTGGCCCACTGCTTCCCCCCATAGCCTCTCTTTTTCTGCAGCTAATGCACGTTCTCTCTGTAACATTAATTTCAAAAGCGAAACAAACTTAAGGATTGATATTTTTTATTATAGATTATATTGTAATACATAGAAAATATTTTATTAAAAAATGGTTACTTACGTTCAGAGAACTTAGTCTACACAGAAAAATAACATTCTGTGAAACACACAAAACAATTTTTATTTGCAGTATGCATTTATAGTATATTTTAGTTTCTAGTGTAAGTTGTTAAATTAAAACTATTTCAAATAAAATAAACAAGTTATAACATAAAAGGCAAAAATACTAAGGTAGCTGTAATAGGAGAAGTGCAAGTCCCACTTTTACATCAAGAGGATGGCAGGTACCTGAGGGAGTAACAAGGTAGAGGAGATTAAAGGTTGCTGCCCAGTGGGGGGTACGCTCTGAGTACATGTGGACTGTGATATTTATACAAATTACCACCAGGAGCAGGTTGAACTGCATGGGAATAGTTCAACACAGTGATACCAGAAGAACAGATATTTCATGAGTTACAGCCAGTATGTAGAGAATGTCTCTAGAATGTTATCCAAAACAACTAATGTTGACTTGCCCCAGTATGAATATAGGCCATTTCTCACATTAGCTCTGCACTCTTGTGATGATAAAAATGTCTACTTTATAATATCACTTTAATATTCATACATTACCCTGGTGTGACAGGAATACGTTCACAGATTTATAATGCTAAAATCTAGGGAATGATTCCTCACATCTAGACAAAGTTAAAATTATGTGACTTTGTGATAAAACAAACTTTTTTTTGTGGCTTATCAGTGGCTCAGAAATCTGAAGCCTTATAATGCTAAAAATTAAGTTTCGATACTTGCAGTGGACAGAGTGCAGACAGCCAACCATGTGGCTTTGTGCATAATAACAAACAAATAAAATCCATTTATTTAATAAACAATATTTGATTCATGTTACATGTATTACAGTTTGACTAAACTTATACCATAATTTGTTGTACACATATAAATTACACTATGTAACAAAATGTTTACTTTTCCTTGTTCCTGGGCAGAAAGTGTTATTTCCTAATTGCTTATGTCTAAAGTAAATAGAAAAGACCTATTTTTCTCTTCAAACCTTGCTTTTGTGACATCGGAGTGTATGACAAAAACATGATGGGAGACTATATTTGGGGGCTGATACGTGAAAGTGATTTACATTGCAGTCGAAAATCTCGAAAAATTACACTTCTAAACATTTTTGTATAACTTTAGTATAAATACATGTAAATATTGATTCATATGTTGTTTTATTCAGACATTATGTAAATGAAAATGTGCAAATTTGCCCATTTTTTGCTCGTTAGCAATTAAAATATAAACAAGACAGAAACTTGTGATATTTTATTTCAAATCTGTATTTTCTTTTTTTTTTAATTTTAAGATAACGCTTTCAGGCAATATGAGAAACAGGTAATGGTTCCATGTTTTTAAATTTAGATCCAGGGCCGGCATGACCAGGTGGTTAAGGCATGCGACTCGTAATCTGAGGGTCGTGGGTTCGCATACCCGTCGCACCAAACATGCTCACCCTTTCAGCCGTGGGGGGCTTTATAATGTGACAGTCAATCCCACAATTCGTTGATAAAAGAGTAGCCCAAGAGTTGGCGGTGGGTGGTGATGACTAGCTGCCTTTCCTCCAGTCTTACACTGCTAAATTAGGAACGGCTAGCAAAGATAGCCCTTGAGTAGCTTTGTGCAAAAAAAAGTTGTACTTCCTCCACGTTTTACCTTATGGTTTTATGAAAAGGTAAATTAAACACAAGCCCAGTCTTGACAGAACAGCTTGTTATTTAATTTCTGTAGTGCATATTGGTGTGTAGGAAAGTTTATATTAAAATTTTATGTCTGTACTTTTAGTGTACTTCAAATAAAAAAAATCTTAGTTATATTATATTACTATTAGTCATAAAATTACACAATCTGCACTGTATCCATGAAAAGAACTGAATTCCATATTTTAGTACTGTAAGGCATCAAGCTTATTGCTGGACCACAGAAATATATTGTAACACAGTAAATTAAACCCTGTGAAAATACACACTTTGTCTACTGAAACGAAACCACAGTTAAAACATGTAAAATGTGGTGTTTTAAACAAGTAACAAAGATAAGCAACATGATGACATCATGTTTTGTTGTAGTAACCAAAGATCGTCAATTGTACTAACTAATTCAAATGGAAATTTAATGTTTGTTTTTTAAAGAAATTATACCCTAAAATGCTACAGTTTATTGTGAAGTAAGGATTCTTCGACTTGAATAACATTTCACGGGTTAAGAATTTGGCAGAAATAATGAATATGGCGAATATTAGACTCGAGTGTCTGGAAGCTTGGTTTGGTTTGTTTTTAATTTTGCGCAAAGTTACACGAGGGCTATCTGCGCTAGCCGTCCCTAATTTAGAAGTGTAATTCTAGAGGGAAGGCAGCTAATCATCACCACCCACCGCCAATTCTTTGGCTACTCTTTTACCAACGAACAGTAGGGTTGAGCATCACATTATAACATCTATACGGCTGAAAGTGCAAGCATGTTTGACGGGGATCCAAAGCTGCGAGTGTCTGGAAGTGTGTATCAGGAGTGATGAAAATAATTTTGAAACATATACCATGTTAGTTTGAATAAAACTGTCATATACTTAAGTAAGGTTCAAACAATAAGACTTTGAGAATTTTATTTTATTCAATAATTTAAAGGGGAAAAAACAAAACTTTTTTGTGAGTGTATATTATTTTTATTTCGGTTGATTTTTTTGTGAGACATTTGTGATTAGATCTAAAAAAATGCTGTCAGAGATTGTAAGATCGAAATAAAAGCAATAGTTAGAGATCATGCGGGCTTGATGACATTATAAAATGGATTGGAGAAGAGGAGATGGAATTACGGAATCTGATGAAGGGAATCGTGGATGGTGACATTGGGAATTGGGAAGAACATGAGGGTTGACTGACAGTCAAAGTTGTGCCATCCGCTGAATGTTGTACTTCGAACAATATGCTCTATCAACAAGTTCATTTGTTGTTAAGCAAAAAACTTCCTAAAGGAATATACTTGATGTGCCCAATATATGGATCAACCCTAGAAATTTAACGTTATAGGATTTTAATTGATGGGAGGACTGACCTTGCGACCTTATTAAATACAAGCATTTTACGTAGCGTGATATCACTTAGTTTTAGTAGTCTACTCATTGTTGAATGGACTTCATAAACATGTTAAACGTTTTTAAGATATCAATTCTAACGAGGTATAAAAATAATCGGCGTTTGACAAAAATAAATTCAAACAGTTCACAAATCAAAGGATTTGTTTGTTTGTTTGTTTTGGAATTCGCACAAAGCTACTCGAGGGCTATCTGTGCTAGCCATCCCTATTTTAGCGGTGTAAGACTAGAGGGAAGGCAGCTAGTCATCACCACCCACCGCCAACTCTTGGGCTACTCTTTTACCAATGAATAGTGGGATTGACCGTCACTTATAACGCCCCCACGGCTGAAAGGGCAAGTATGTTTGGCACGACCGGGATGCGAACCTGCGACCCTCAGATTACGAGTCGCACGCCTTAACACGCCAAAACAAAGGAACCATAATTACTTGTAGCATACAACATATAGAAAATATTAGCGTGCTTCTATCAGAATTTTCGAAAAGACTAGACATAAATATTAGGTTGTCCAGAAATAAATTTCGTAATTCTCACGATGACATTTAGAAGCTGAATATCAAGTAACTTATCATTGGTTGGTTGGTTTAATCCAATGTTTGTCACTTACAAGGTGTCTTAATTGTCTGCTGTTTCAACTTTACTCAGAGTAAGTTTCGCAATCCCCATGGCAGCATGGACAAGAAGGACTTTCATCTGATTTCCTTCTACGACTTCAAACGTGGACGAAAAGCTACCAAAACTACATGAAATATCATCCAGGCATTCAGCCATGGATCTGTTATTACTGAACGTGCAGTTCAGCGTTGGTTCCAAAGGTTTCCATATGGAGATGAAAGTCTTGAAGACCACTTAGGTCGTGGAATGAAGCCATTCTTAGATGAAAATTCATTAAGGGAGACAAACCCTTGCATAACAGTACATGAGTTTGTAGAAAAGCTAGGCACAAACAAATCAAGTATTGCCAACCACTTGAGTGCGATTGGAATGATGAAAAAGTTGGATAAGTGGGTTCCGCATGAGCTGACTGAAAATCAACAAAATCAGCGTTATGAGACCTGTCAAGGATGACGCTTCAAAAATTGAATGAATTAGGAATAGAGTTTCTGCCATATACACCTTATTCCCCAGACCATTGCCCTACAGCTTCTCGTTTTTTCAAGCACTTTTAAAACTTTCTGAACAATAAATGTTTTCAAGACCAGGCAGCTGCAGAAGCTTTAAGGGAGTTCATTGACCACAGAAACTCTGATTTCTACAGCAGGGGCATAAACAGCATCGTTACACGTTGGCAAAAGAGTGTTGAAGAAAATTGTGCTTACTTTGATTTAAACATGTTTTACAACACTGGTTTATACTTTTCCAAACTTCGCAGTTCAAAAACATTTATTTTTGGACAACTTAATACAACCTTAACACAACGTCGAGATTTGTTTTCAATCCTAAAATAAAATTTAAACATACGTTGAGAAAATTATATAACGAACCTACCCCACCAGGAAACATTTACAAAATACAGTTTAAAGTTGTCCAGCCTCTCACATAGGTGAAACAGAACGTAACTTAAAGACCAGATTAAAAAAGAACACCAACAAATTCCTTCCCAAGTCCATGAGCATATGGGTAAAAACACTTTTTTTTTCTGAACAAAACATCACAGTACTAAAACATGAATTCGATAGTAACAGAAAAAAAAATCACAAAAGTTTTATTAATAAAATCAAACAATCCCACAATTAACAAATTGTTTGTTTGTTTTTTTTAATTTCGCACAAAGCTTCTCGAGGGCTATCTGTGCTAGCCGTCCCTAATTTAGCAGTGTAAGACTAGAGGGAAGGCAGCTAGTCATCACCACCCACCGCCAACTCTTGGGCTACTCTTTTACCAACGAATAGTGGGATTGACGATAACATTATAACGCCCCCACGGCTGAAAGGGCGAGCATGTTTGGCGCAAAGGGGATACGAATCCTCGACCCTCAGATTACGAGTTGTACTCCTTAACACGCTTGGCCATGCCGGGCCAAATTAACAAAATACCCAGGCACACCTATATATGATCTTTGATCATTATTTCTCCACACATACTTAAGCGTATGCAGATATTTTGCATAAAATATTCCATAGTTTGTTACATTTATGCATCTTTCTCTTGATTTTTCTTTAGCCATACATAAATCAACTGTAAAATTCATGTACATTGATATTTACATAAGTAACCACAATCAATTTTAGAATTTAATGTTGGATTTCGAATGTTTATTTAAATTCCAAAACGTTCTTTATTGTTAAACCTTGTGTACTTCATAACGATCATACCAGTGATCGAAACGTTGTCCCTGTTCTATAAATTAACCGTACTTACTATTAAAGCTGTGAATTGTAATGTAATAGCATGAAAATTAAACGAAAATACTGGCAAAATTATATTGTTTAAGATTGTTAATTCAGATTAAAATTACACGTTATGAAAACTAAACCTTACAACCTTGTGAAAGTTTCCTCGTGAAAAAACGCCACCTTCCTTTTTATATTATTTCTTCAGAACATATAATATTTTTTGTCGGTGGGAGAAAGTGATAGAGGGGAATTACGGAGACATCCTGACTCTTTATGCACTCCAAATCTCTGGCAACGGTTTGATTTGTTTGGAATTTCGCGCAAAGCTACACGAGGGTTGTCTGCGATAAACGTCCTTAAGTTAGCAGTATCTAGAGGAAGGCAACTAGTCATCACTACCCACCGCCAATTCTTCAGCTACTCTTTTATCAAAGAATAATGGGATGAAGTCACATTATAAGGCCCCCACGGCTGAAAAGGAGAACATGTTTGGTGTGACGGGAATTCAGACCCACGACCACATGGACATGCCTGGCGATGGATTAAAGCATAAATAATGCAATTCTGTTATAAGAATATGTTGTGGGTTTTAAATTTACGATCATGTACATCTTACTAAAAATCTCAATTTTCTTTGTTAATTATTGTTGTGTTATAAATTCGCTAAAACTCTTCCAAGAAACATTTGAGAGTAATTGTAAATGAATCGTTCTAACATTTTTACAAAATCAAAAGGTAAAAATATCATTAATTGAAATCACTCTATTTGGTTTAAAAAATTGCAAATATTCACATCTTCTATGGTTTAATGAATAATACGCCTGTTGGTGCTTCATGATTTTCTATATCGATGTTTATTTTTAACACGAAATTATTTTTACCTGAAATAATTATAGTATTATTCATACAAATCTAAAATTTTAGAATTGGAGTTTATATGTTACGCAAATCATTATAATTTCGCCTCTCTGTCTTAACTCCACAAACTCGATGTATTTTCCTTTTTAAGTTTACCTCACTTTACTGTACGATCCCTCTCCAATAAGTCTTCCTAATTTATAACCATGTTGTAACAAAATTTGTGCCTCAGGCATTATTATCTGAGCAAAGTTTGTTGACGTACTAGGTTGATCGTTAAGTAATTTAACCGAAAATTGGTCCATAGCTAATTATTTGTCTGTTTAACTAATTTTGAGATATTTAAAAACGACAGAATAATTCACGCGCTAATGTGAACTATTAATCAGTATCATTTTTGTTCGTGATTTTAAATTTAATCCTCGATCAAAAAATATTGTCATGGATACAGTATTATGCTTCAATAATATAAATATCATCTTCGTGGATCTCCACGTCATCATGTGATAAGCATTGTTGGTTGGTCTTCTGCCAGAAAGCTTTATTTTGTTTACTCTTTATAAAATACTTAAAATACTTTCGATGTTTGAATAACATGGGAAATAATGTCGCAATTAATTATCTATTATTAATCAGCAGCTTAACTGTGTATGTATTTAGTTGTTAATTTCTCTTATTCAGCAAAACGTGAATTTTGTTGAAAAAAAATGACATCGATGCCTAATCTATTTACTAAGTCACTACTTCTACATAACACCGCGAATACTAGGGGGTTCTCAGGGTGCAACAGTACACTCCTATCATATATGAGGGGTTTCGATTTTGTTTAGTGGTTTCCAGATCTCCTACTGCAGAAATTATTCTAGCGTCAGTTGTTATCGAAATACCCGTTGCATTTTAGGTTAGTAGCGATGAGTACGAGGTCTGTTCAAAAAATACGCGGACTGTTTGAATTGCGCGGCTCCAGTTGGTTCCAGGGGAACCCGCTTGGTGTCGCTAGGTTCACACAGATCAGCTGATTACGACGCCATTTCCCGATTGCAGATATCTTCATTTGTGAATTAGCTACGCGGTTTTAAGTGAAGTGCGATTTTTTCGTTTGGCGGATTTCAGAATGAATGACCTGAAGGAGCAACGACTTGCTGTGAAATTTTGTGCTAAACTTGGAAAATCTGCGACTGAAACTTTTGCTATGCTTAACACGGCTTACGGTGATGTTGCTATGAAGCGTACGGCATGTTTCAAGTGGCATGAACGTTTTAAGGATGGTCGACACTCCATTGAAGATGATGAGCATCCTGGACGCCCTTCCACGTCAACTGACGACCCGCACATCGACAAAATCAACACCCTGGTGCGGACAAATCGAAGTCTGACTGTCAGGGAGCTTGCTGAAGAGTGTGGGATATCAGTTGGATCTTGTTACGAGATTTTGACCGAAAAATTGAAGATGCACCGCGTTGCTGCGAAATTTGTGCCACGCCTGATGACGGACGAACAAAAAGCCCATCGCGTCCTTGTTTGTCAGGAACTGCTTGATCGTTCAGAAGAAGATGAAAACTTTTTGTCAAGGATCATAACAGGTGGTGAATCATGGGTTTATGGTTATGACATTGAAACAAAGGTCCAATCGTCCCAGTGGATGGGTGAAACATCCCCCAGACTCAAAAAAGCTCGCCAAGTTCGATCCAAGGTCAAGATGATGCTGACAGTTTTCTTCGATGCTAAGGGTGTTGTTCACCACGAGTACCTCCCCGAAGGCTCCACAGTGAACCAGACTTACTACATTGAAGTTCTGAAACGTCTGAGGGACGCCATCCGTCGCAAAAGGCCAGAAATGTGGAGGAGTGGCGACTGGTTTTTCCATCACGACAACGCTTCAGCCCATTCAGCCCTCAGAACTCGTGAGTTTTTGGCCAAACACTCGATCACTGTTCTTCCCCACCCCCCTACTCACCTGACCTTGCTCCTTGCGATTTTTTCTTGTTCCCGAACTCAAAAGATCCTTGAAAGGAAGAAGCTTTGAGACGATTCCCGAGATTAAGGCAAATGCGACGAAGGAGTTGGAGGACATTACAAAAGAAGCGTACCAGAACTGTTTCAACAAGTGGAAACACCGTTGGGATAAGTGTGTGCGTTGGGGAGGAGAGTACTTTGAAGGGGTCCCAGACCTGTAACTTCTAAATAAAGTACTTTTTGTTTTATGACGTCAGTCCGCGTTTTTTTTTTTTTTTTAACAGACCTCGTACATCACAACCAAACTGCTCACTGTACGAGGCCTACTTTGTTTCGCTCTTTCAAGTAGCACAGATGAGCTGTTAATTCAGCGAAACTAGTCTACTGCAGTAAGAATATCCAATTGAAAACTAGATTAGCCATTTGCGTCATCTTTTCTTCACCAAAATTCACGTTTTGTTGAGAAAAAAAGTAGCTAAATAAAATGCTTTATTATAAAAGGATGGTAAAACGATTATTTAGTCTCTAGCTTTCGGAATAACGTTCATCACTTTAGTAACCCAAGGTTTGATGATACGGAAATACAAATTGATAATGTGGGATAAAGCTCTTTCGTTGACAATATATATTCCCAGGATCTAGAAATTCACACACGAATTTGGTTTTTTTCATCGGCATTTCAGGCGGGCTTAAGTCCCTCGTATTATCTCTTTGTGGCAAAACTAGTAGGGTCTATCTGCCGCTACTCCTAATTTTGAACTGCCAATCAAAGGCAAATGAACTCTTGGGTGCTGTTTACCAACAAATAGTATGACTTACCGACAACCTTTAAACATTCCCACGAATGAAAGAGCGAGCATTTTCGACACCAGGTTTCGATTCCTCGACTTGTAGGTTATGAAGCGATCGTCCTAACCATCAGGAAGGAATACTGATATAACGCTATGGTTTGAAGTACACACACAAAACCTTTGGAGCCTCGTACTTCAAGTAACACTGTGCATTGAACGATTTGTTTTTAAACACAGTACAACTGGCAACCAAAACGTTTTTCTTGAACTACTTTTTCACAAGCATAAAATAAATAAATTATACGGTCATAAAAACAAAGATAAAGTGCTTTATTCATTAAGCGAAAATCTATATAACGAACTACCTGTGCTTTCCATGTCGTTTGGATAAAACCCCTAATTTTAGTGTTCAGAACACAGATAATACAGGTTAGATACACATTTGTACAATTTTGTTTTTG
Source organism: Tachypleus tridentatus (assembly GCF_004210375.1). Taxonomy (NCBI): domain Eukaryota; kingdom Metazoa; phylum Arthropoda; class Merostomata; order Xiphosura; family Limulidae; genus Tachypleus; species Tachypleus tridentatus. The sequence continues at coordinate 149,090,030 of NC_134834.1, forward strand.
AAATCTTTAAAATGCAACCATGTTCTGTCTACCATACGAGTATTAATTAAAACAGATATACACATATATACATACCAAGAATGGATATAACCGTCACTTCTAATTTCAACATACTGAGAATTTCCAAAAGCTCTCAGAATTTCACGAAGATTAATCTGATTTTATTTCAGTGTAAAGTTTCACTGTCTCAATCTTCAGAAATGAAAAAGCGAAATACTATTATCCACAAACACCTATACCTACAATATCAGAATCTTGCGCAAGACAACTACAGATTTCTATAATAGCCGTCCCTAATTCGCTTCTTCTTTGTGGGTATGTTGGATTTTAGATACTTAGGAGGATCAGGTGCAACAGACCTCTTATTATACCAGTTCTAGGCGTCTAGTGCATGGTGGCCAGCTTGATTTATATTTCTAAAATATATATTCATAGGAGAGGTACTTAGGACTATGTTGTTCATCACGTACGTGGTATCTGTCGAGATCACATAATAAATCATTTTTATGCCAAATTTTAAAAAAATAATTTAGTGCATTATGCAAGAGTCTTATAGATATTGTCTCTGTGTTTGCATACTTGTGCATAAATGTGAATGAAGTACTGCGGGGTACTTTATAAGCTGAAGTTAAGATTGAATTTTGTATTATGCCTATCCAGGCTGGACATGCATATTCTATTATATGTCTGATGTATGTTTTGTAGATTTTTATTACATTATCAGGTGATGTACCTTGATTTTTACCTGACAGACTTCTTGCACAATTTGCTTTTTTCCAGATTCTAGTCAGGATATTGTTAGTATGTTGTATCCACGTTAATATGATATCGTAAGTTAATCCTAAAAATTGAACCATAGTAACAGTCTGTAAAATTGATCCATTCATGTATAACTTTGGTGGATCTTTTTTCAGTTTATTTAATCTGGTGAATGGTATTACTTGGTTTTTCAGAATATTTATTTTTAATCTATATTTCTGGCAGTATTCTTCTAAACTATTCAGGACTGGTTGGAGGTTCGTTGCTGCTATTGGAGGAGTGGGGACACTTTTCCAGACCGCTACATCGTCAGCAAATTGTGATGCAAAACCTTTAGGTTCGACAGTGGTATATTACTGACATACATGATATACACTTGTGCTAATTAATTGTAACAAGACGGAAAATTACGATTTTTTCAATTTTTTGCATCTTATTTCTGAGAATCCAAAAATTACTCACAAATTAATACATGATATGACCGCCTTTATTTTTCAGATCATTAATCCGCTTTGGCATCGAGTCCACGAGTTGTCTGCAATCTTTACTAATTTTTGATCGCGGTTCCACACCTCAATTATGACCTTAATTAGCTTATCTTTCGTAGTACAGTCTTTTCCCCGAGGCCTCGCATGGCCAAGCGTGTTAAGGTGTGTGACTCGTAATCTGAGGGTTGCGGGTTCGCATCCCCGTCGCGCCAAACATGCTCGCCCTTTCAGCCGTGGGGACGTTATAATGTTTCAGTCAATCCCACTATTCGTTGGTAAAAGAGTAGCCCAAGAATTGGCGGTGGGTGCTGATGACTAGCTGCCTTCCCTCTAGTCTTACACTACTAAATTAGTACGAAGTAAAAATGTATTCTCAAGACGGCTAGTGTAAGTATTAAAACTTTAATTAAAATAAAACGTTGACACCCATACAGCCGTCTTGAGAATACAACAGTATTGTCTATTGTATATCCATGTAAATACTTCGCAGGTGCGGCCCGGCATGGCCAAGTGTGTTAAGGCGTGCGACTCGTAATCTGAGGGTCGCGGTTCGCATCCCGGTCCCACCAAACATGCTCGCCCTTTCAGCTGTAGAGGCGTTATAATGTTACAATCAATCCCCTTATTCTTTGGTAAAAGAGTATCCCAAGAGTTGGCGGTGAGTGGTGATGACTAGTTGCATTCTCTCTAGTCTTACACTGCTAAATTAGGGACGGCTAGCACAGATAGCCCTCGTGTAGCTTTATGCGAAATACAAAAAAAACTTCGTAGGGTGTGGATATACGAGTGTTTGTTTTGTTTTGTTTACCACAACTTTGCCTCTGTTGATGGATCTTCACCAAATTCAATATGAATATTCTTGTTTCCATGAAGAGATACATGTAAATTTACAGTTTCATATTTTGTGTTTTGCCTTTTCTATGGGCGTTTTCGGTTTTAAAAGAATATATATGTAACTTATAAATATAAATAACTTTCATGTCCTGAGATAACTTTTTATTAACCATGAATTCACATGACTTCCATCCAGTTCGTTTCATTAAATGGATAGGTTGGTTCTTTGTTTTTAATTTTGTGCAAAGCTACAAGAGGGCTATCCGCGCTAGCCGTCTGTAATTAAGCAGTGTAAGACAAAAAGGAAGGCAGATAGTCATCACTACCCACCCTCAACTCTTGGGCTACTCTTTTATCAACGAATAGTGAGATAAACCGTCACTTTATAACGACCTGATGGCTGAAAGGGAGAACACGTTTTTTGAGAAAGGGATTTGAATCCATCATCCTGAAATTACGAGTAATAAGTATCATAAATTTCATACATATTAACATTTAATTAAATCCTAAATTAAAATTTCCCATTATTTCAAATTATAATACGTAACAATATATCAGATGTTAGTATCGCTGTATAAGTTCGCATAAATTTTACTCTAAAATAAGAACAACAATTGTAATTTATACATTGTTAGACGCACGTTACCACAGACTCGAGAGATAGAACATTACAGGTAATGAATATTCTAATATCATACAGTTGTGTATATTAACCCTAATGAAGCAGTAAATGCGAAAGGTTTGTTAAATCTTAAAATACCTTCATATGTGTGTACTTATATATATAGTTACATCTCTAATATATAGGTCGTTTTATTTTCTAAAGTTAAATAAATTCAAAGTTACTGCTGTTCGCTTATTTGAAATTGGTAAAATCAGTTTACTAATATTGTTTAGATATCAAAGTACTGTCATAGCATATTATTGCAATAAATATTGTCTAACCCACAACAATACTCTCTTATTATCCGTTAGTAACGGATTTGTGCAGAATGAGTTCAATTTGAAATAGTTCGAAAGCCAGAGAGAAAGACTTGACATGATGAAAAACGTTCATACGAAATCTAACATCTTTTTCGGAGTTCTTCTGGTGTGTCTGTTTGTTGTTATTAAAACAGACACCCAGGACATTATATTTCGAAAAAAAGGTTCAACAAAAGGGAAAATCTATGATTTAGAAGAAAAGAACAACACTTATACTCCGATGTCTAATCCCCAACGGCGGGTCTTCATACGGAAACTGACCAACACAGGTAAAAAAACCAATTCTTCCTATATTAAATCTATTAGGAACCAGCAGTGTTTTAGCCAACCTGACAATCAAAATCAATAATGATAATATTCTTTAACTCTCACATGATTTTAGTTTGGTCTGATTGAGCGTCCCGTTGTAATATACATATGTACCGGCCCCAGTGGAACACAAATGTCTTTGAGGACTAAACACTAAAATCGGCGTTTCATAAAAGTATTTAGGCGAATAAATCATAAAGTTTGGTGATACTAACATTAAGTTTACCTATATATATTTCACCAAAGTAATTTATACAACACGTCAATGTTACTGTTTCGTTGGTGATAGCATGAACTTTCACTATTTTTGTCAGTGAATTGAAAAATATTAACTTATAAGATTTTAAAATATATTACACTGATCATTGTTTCAGCGTTTTAATTATATATCGATGTGCTGAATAACTCAACTTCATTCGTATTAAATTAGGTAATTCGTAACCAAGACCGCATTATCATGGTTTATAACAAAGTTGGTTTATCAGGTAAACATTCTTCTAAGGATGATACGATACCTTCCTACTGTAGATGTTGAATAAATTATCATACAAGAACCAATACATATTCTTGTTTTGATCTGTTCTGAAATGAAAAGCCGGGGGACTAACGTGGAACTTCAATAGAAATGATTGTGAGAAATAGATCAGTATTGATGTAAAGTTGGCCAATGATCTGTGCAAAAATAAAGAAAATTTAATAATCTTCAAATATCCTGTCGTTAAACGTTTTCTTGTCTTCTCCATTATAATAAACCTTCAACTCATTTATTTTCACCAACAATTATTAGTAGCTTGTGCAGTAGTTAATTGAGCTGATTTGTACGCAATATAGTTTAGATGCTTTTCTGGATATGATTAAATCATTCAAGTGGAAAAGTTTAGATGATTTCAACAGTACAAAACTAACTTTTTAGAGATGATGCAGTTGAAAATATTTTTTATAATAGCTTTCACATGTACTTTCTCTTTCATTAATTCGATGCATGTTTTTTTTTGTTTTTTTTTTCCAGAACGTGGTAGTTCGATGACAAAAACAACACTGTCATCTCCTGGAAGAGATTTCAACATAACAACATACGAAGAGGAACTACCAACGCTGAAGGAAGACAAGAACAGTGAATACGAAACAGAAAATAAGAGAAGGAACATGATTCGTTTATTTGAAAATGCAGCCTTGTTTAAATTTATAATTTTTTTTATTGCTTTTATGTTTGTGATGATTCTAATAAATGCATGTTTTAAGTATTATCGTTTTGTATTTTAAATGTTGTTGTTATTTTTATCACTTTCTGTTTTAAATGTTGTGTTATTTTTATCGTTATGAGTGTATTTTAAAGGTTGTTTTTTTTTATCCCAATAAATTTTAGGTTCACGAAAATTGTATATAATGTAGGAGAACGTCACAAAGTGAATGGTCTTTCACACCCACATAGATATGAAGATCTAATGATTTATACTAAAGAATGAACTATCCAATCATGTCCTACTGTTGATGTTGAATAAATTATTAGTAGCTCGTGCAGTAGTTAATTTAGCTGATTTGTACGCAATATAGTTCAGATGCTTTTCTGTATATGATTAAATAATTCAAGTGGAAAAGTCTAGATGATTTCAACAGTACAAAACTAACTTTTTAGAGATGATGCAGTTGAAGATATTTTTTATAATAGCTTTCACATATACTTTCTCTTTCATTAATTCGATGACAAAAACAACACTGTCATCTCCTGGAAGAGATTTCAATATAACAACATACGAAGAGGAACTACCAACGCTGAAGGAAGACAAGAACAGTGAATACGAAACAGAAAATAAGAGAAGGAACATGATTCGTTTATTTGAAAATGCACCCTTATTCAAATTTATAATTTTTTTTATTGCTTTTATGTTTGTGATGATCCTAATAAATGCATGTTTTAAGTATTATCGCTTCGTATTTTAAATGTTGTTGTTATTTTTATCACTTTCTGTTTTAAATGTTATTTTTATCATGTTATGAGTGTATTTTATATGTTGTTTTTTTATCCCAATAAACGTTTAGGTGCACGAAAATTGTATATAATGTAGGAGAACGTCACAAAGTGAATGGTCTCTCACACCCACATAGATATGAAGATCTAATGATTTATACTAAAGAATGAACTATCCAATCATGTCCTACTGTTGATGTTGAATAAATTATTAGTAGCTCGTGCAGTAGTTAATTTAGCTGATTTGTACGCAATATAGTTCAGATGCTTTTCTGGATATGATTAAATCATTCAAGTGGTAAAGTATATATGATTTCAACAGCACAAAACTAACTTTTTAGAGATGATGCAGTTGAAGATATTTTTTATAATAGCTTTCACAAGTACTTATTTCATTAATTCGATGCATGTTTTTTTTTACAGAATGTGGTAGTTTCTATTTGCAATTATACTATTTTTTTTCAAGGACTATTTGTAACCATCCTTTATAAAATTTTAGTCTTTATATATAACATTATTTTACTAATTTGCTTGTATTAAAACTGAACATATTTGTATATTAAAAATAATATTCTCATAAATCACAGAGAAACCTTCAGCTATAACACCTCTTGAAACATTTCATGAAGCCAAGGATAACAAAGAATTATTCTCAAAAGAAGAAAGACATATCATAACATAAAAAACCATAACTTCATATGAAGACATTTATCATGCGATGACAAACACAAAACTATTATCTCCTGGAAGAAAAATCAACATGACAATATACGAAAAGGAACTGCCAATGGAGAAGGAAGATCGGAACAGTGAAGACGAAATAGAAAATTCTATGTTCAACAATACAAGCAGCATATTTCATATATTTGAAAATGCATCCTTCTTTAAATTTCTAATCCTTTTAATTGCTTTTCTGTTTATCATGATTCTGATAAATGCATGTTTCAAGTATTATCACTTTGTATTTTAAATGTTGTTGTGTTATTTTTATCATTTTATCACTTTGTATTTTAAATGTTGTTGTGTTATTTTTATCATTTTATCACTTTGTATTTCAAATGTTGTTGTGTTATTTTTATCATTTTATCACTTTGTATTTTAAATGTTGTTGTGTTATTTTTATCATTTTATCACTTTGTATTTTAAATGTTGTTGTGTTATTCTTATCCTTTTATCACTTTGTATTTTAAATGTTGTTGTGTTATATTTATCATAATAAACGTTTGTGAAACTCATCATACAGTTAAAGTGCACGAAAATTGTATATAATGTAGAAGAACGTTACAAAGTGAATGGTCTCTCACACCCACATAGATATGAAGATCTAATGATTTATACTAAAGAATGAACTATCCAATCATGTCCTTTAAAGATAAATACAAAAATATATTTAGTCTAAAATAAACCACAAATAAGATCTGACATCTAATGATGAAGTGAATTTTAAATATAAAATTATTTTTGAGGTGTATTATGTTAAGTTGATTGTTTTTAATTTTTTAAATGATATACTTCATCTTTAACAATTTTCAAAGTATTCTATATGTAAAGCATGCATATTACTTACTACACTCTAACAAAACCAAAGTATTTTTGATATGAGCAGAAAAGCTATGTCTGTTCAAAGTGGGAGGGTGTCGAACTTTAACCCTTAGGCAGCATTTTTTTTTGTAAATTATGTAACCTTCACATGTCAGTATAACTTACAGATCAGGTAACCCTTATGTGACTTTTTAATTTCCGGTCATCTGGTGTCCTATAACTCATACGATATACCTTGGGCACGATAACTACTGTTGTGTCTTTGAGCATAACACTTTACCCAAATTGTTTTTGTTTATCCAGCTGAAATTTCAGCACTGACTCCTATGAACGGTATGGGCAAACGATGTATATTTCACATGTAGCATATATCCCAAACTAGAATACAAACCTGCGTACATTATATGCGTGGTCTGTATCCAAAATTAATATACATGCCTATGTAAATTGAATACACATTTACTAAATGACTTCACATTTGAAAATTTCAGGTCAACATGAAATGTACACTAGACTAAAGTATAAAGAACAGGGGAAACTAGCCTACTGTAGATATTACATCAATAAAACTTGGTAATAAATTGTACTAATCATAACTCTTGATCACGTGTTTCAGTAGTAAACTCTGGGGCCTGAAATGTTACATGCTACTGATTGGGCACAGAAAATGTTACTCACAGTGTAGATCTGTGCTTCAACATGAACAAGTAAACTTATGTGGGACAAGTGTGATCTTGTTCTTCCCACTTAACTGTCAGGTTTCCTTTAAATGTGTTGTTGTGTCCTTTACCATAATACTTTCTTATAAAATAAGTCCTTTGAATCCAAAATTCAGCCAAAGTATTCCATCAATTGTAACACAGTGGTTCCTTAAGTTCACATTTGAACCTGAAAACATCTAGTTTGAGAGTGACCAAAGAAATAGTGTATGTAAAGCGTGCATACAGCATTACAAAACAAAGGAAGTGACTACAAACTCAACAATACATGCAGGTAAAGATACTCCTGCAACAGAAATTAGCAAGAAGCAAGATATCTGCTATACACAACCATAGTTGTTGGTGAGCCACAATAAAAAGAAGCAAAAAAACAAAAATATGAGAATATTCCTATGCACATAAACTCCCAAGAAACTGGAAAACATTAACTAAAAGGTTACAAATAAATAGAAATTCAACATATCACTGCGAGTAGAATAATGATAATCTATGGATATCAAAATATCTTGTAAAAAATTAGAGAACAGTGGTTCTAGTAGAGTGAAAAGAGGATTTTGGTTATTAACCAAAGAGTTATTAATTGAAGATTACGTAGCAGTGTAGTGTCAGTGTTTGTTCTCTTTCATTTTTAAAAAGTTATATCAATAACACTGGTTATTTTTCTCATTTGTTGTTACCTACAAAATAGATATTATTCTGCTTTTAATTTTCACAATAGCAAAGTATCTGAATAAATTACATTTCCAACTATTCTGTGTCACAATTTTAAATTTTAAGCAGCTTTGTTAACAAAACAATTTTATTCCAAATATCTAGTGAACAACAGGACAATAAAAACTTTACCTCACTCCATTCTTGGATTTCTGTTTGATTACACAAAAATGTATATTGACAAGTGTATTCTATGAAAGAATTTTCTGTATTTGTTGTTAAGAGTATCAACTGTTTAGGTGGAGAAAAATTTTGATCATGCATAACTTTTGCATAAATGAATTAAACATTTTATACAAACTTGAAATATATCTCAAACATAATTTTTAATAAAACATAACATAATATAGTAGTTTGGGACAACATGAAACCTACTGATCCATCTTGTTTGTCTCATCCTCTAAATTAAACTAAAACTATTTATAAATAAATTTTTAAAAAATCTTAAAGCCAGCCCTTATCATTCATATACTTTTCAAAATTTCTCTTAAAATCACTTTAAATTTCAGCTTCCACATCATCAGGCAACTCTTCCAAATAACTACTACATTAAGAAAGTGAAAACAACTCCTATCCTGCAGAAATTTACATTTACGTCTCTCAGTCCTACCATTCTCACTATGAAGTACAAAACAGATGTTGCATCAACACTATCAATTTATCAAAATATATAAAGTGTAAACAAAATGCCAGGATGCAGTGGAACCCTCAAGGGGTGATAAAGAAAGGTTTGTATATGATGATTATGAGATGAATGGGTTGTTAATTGTTTTTGCTTTTTATTCTCTTTCTACTATTGAAGATTTAAGCAGTATTCTACATTTTGATGATGAAAACAAAGATGGCTGCATTAATTCTGGGCTAGTCAAGGCAAAATTTCGAAGTTTAAAGGAAAATAAATCTATTGGCTAAATAATATTTTCCCGAGGGTTTTGAAGGTGGTTAAAAACTGGATATGTCAGCCACTTGCTACTATTTTTTGTCAATCCTTCAACATTAACCATGTACTAGAACAGGGGTGTGCAACATTTTTCGTCGGTGGGCCATATAACCAACTTCATCAATCAAGCGGGGCCACTTAAAAAACAAGCTTATTCGTGTACATGCACAATAAATTAAAAAAAAATTCTCAAAATGCAAGCAATAATATTTTATATTTTTGCATGAGTGATCATTTTAGTGCGACACTTGAAATTTAGAGTCCTTGTAGAGCTTGTCAATATCAGCTTTGACAGAAGTGGTTGCCACTCTTAACTGACTGGTCAAATGTTCATCAGTCAGCTGACTTCTACATTTGGTTTTGATGAGCTTCATTTTGGAGAAAAATTGCTCACAGCAGTAGGTGCTACCAAAAAGGAGGCAATTCTTTGTGCATGACGGGACAAATTGGGAAACTTTTCACGCATTACACAGAGTTTGTAAAGTCTAGCAAACTGTTTTCAGAGAATTTCCTTTAGTGTCCATGTCAGCCTGCAGTTCAATGAGTTCCATTTGGCAATCATCAGGACTGTCTTCCACTGCCAAATCAAAAGGTTGAGCGAACAATTTCAATCTAATTTCAGTTTGTCTGAAATCTTGAAATCTGTTTGCAAACTCATCACGCAGCTTTTGTACACTGGTTCCATATTTGGTGCAATCCAGATTAGGAAATTCCAGTTTCCTGGTTGCAAGACATGTAAAATGGGTCAATATGGCTCTTCTCAACTGAACCTGGAAAAGTTCCAATTTCTTCTCAAAAGCACAAATATGCTCAAACAACTTATTCACAAGTTGACTTTTCCTTGTAGTTTTAAGTTTAAATCAGACAGATGCTGTGTAATGTCTGTGAGGAATGCTAAGTCATTCAGCCAGTTCTCATTGCTCAAGAAGTCCACATTCTGACGTTTGCTCTCCATGAAGAGCTTAATCTCCTCTCGCAGATTCCAGAATCTCTTCAAAGTAGCAGCTCTACTAAGCCAACGCATTACAGCAGAGAAGTACAAAACATCTGAATACTCACTGTCCAGCTCATCTAAAAAAGTTTTAAATTGTCGATGATTTAATCCTCGTGTTGAATATAATTTACGCATTGGACATTTTTCATGACTTCTGCAAAATCCAGAACTTTGGTGCACAAGCTCTCTTGGTGAATAATGCAATGGCTTACAACTACGTCTTGTGCTCCAACTGCCGTTAGAAATTTCTTGGTGAATCCATTTGTCCTACCTGTCATGGAAGGAGCACCATCTGTTGTAACACCACATAATTTATAAGGATTCAGTTCAAACTTTCTACAACCTTAAGCACTTGTTCACAAATATCCTGTCCTGTGGTTGTGGAGGAAAGGCTTGCCATATCTAAAACTCTTGAAAACATCAAAGTCTGCAGTAACAGCTCTGATGAAAATGACAAGTTGGGATGTGTCATTGATATCAGTGCTTTCATCCAAAGCCAGACTGAAAGCTTCACTGAATTCAATCTCTCTTTCAAAGTTTCTTTGATGTCCTCTGAAAGATCTTTTGTCCCTGCGTGAGACAGTAAAGCGGAAAGGCTAGTTTGCTCCACCAAATATTTTTCTCTGGACATGCATATTCTGTGAATATTGTTAAACAATTTTAATAAATTCTCCATCACTGAAAGGCTTTCCCTTTTCTGCCATACATTCACAAAGCTTAAAACTCAGTTTTGTCACCAGTTCTGAATTTTTCTTGAAAGTGGTAAAAACACCTTGTTGCTTTTCAATGGATGTTTTTAAATGTTCAATTTTGTCCTTTCGTGCCTGACCAACAATTTCATCAAACTGGGAGGAGTGCTTAGTTGCGTAATGTCGCTTAATATTGTACTCTTTCATGACTGCAATTGTAGTTTGACAGACGAGGCAGACAACACCTTGATTATGTGGGACAACAAGATATTTTGTGCACCATTCACTATTGAATAACCTTCCCTCATCATCAATTTTTCGTTTCTTAACTGCTGACATTTTACTAGCCCTGAAATCAAAACAAAATTATTCTCACGAAAATAGCAAAGTAGAAAAAAACATAGAATTTATTTACACATGGAACCTCTTATGGACAGAAACACATGTTTCTAAATTGGCATCCCGATCATAGCCTTCCGGTACTTAAATTAATTGAGAATAGCAAAATACAGTGTGACCTCGCATATTCGCGGGTTATGCGCGAACTGCGTTTTTGTAGGTCACAGAGACTGAAAGGGCTTTTCGAGGAGATTTCTGTTGTATTTACTCAATCAAGCCGTTTTTATCAATTGTCGTCTTCACCAAACAAGATTGGACTGCTATTGGCTGACTGCCTCAGCTTCCCCAACAACGCAAACGGCAAAGCACAGCCCGGTAACGCACGGTACAATTTAGTGAAATACATAACAGTATGCAATATTGCTACATTATTACTGCATCAATGAGTATAAGTATCATTAGTGTTTGGGAAGCATTTCATATAGTATATAATCGCATACATATACGTTTTAAAACTGCGTCCAATATTCGCGGGAGGGTAAAAACGTAACCCCCGCGAATAACGAGGTCACACTGTACATAGAATCAGATGCATCTGAAAGCAAAAATTTTAATAAATTCAGTAAAGTCACAACAATATGCTAAATAATAATCAATTTACCTTCAATCTCTTGTAGTAACTGTAAAAGGTAATAAAATTTTCACCAATAATGAATGACGGACAGCAGAGGTTAGGGAAAATTGTCGCCAGCGGGCGAAGGCGAGGTTCAGGACATGACGTTGAGTCGTAGACAATAGTGCTAGTGCACGTCACCTATTCATGCCCTAAGGAGGCCGACCAATCGAATTCGGCCTGCTCCTCTCTAGCAAAGATAATTTTAGAAGTTTGTCGAGTCGAAGCCTGGGAATCCCGTAGGATCGATGCTTTTAAAAATATTCCATTTGCGTTGGATTACAGATCAGGCCACATGGTTAGATTACAACAACTAGGGCCACACTAAATGGCTTGGCGGGCCGGGTTGTGGCCCGCGGGCCGCCTGTTGCACACCCCTGTACTAGAAGGTTGGAAGTTAGCTGATGATGCTCCTCTTTTTTAAAGGAAGTGAAGAATATTGTTTCAGTTATTATAGGTCCATTAGTCTTAAGTCAGTTATGTACAACTTTTTGGTAAGTCGCACAAAAGAAGCTTTGCGAAACCATTTAACAAAGTTTAGAGTTTCATTGGATTGTCAACATGATTTCACTAAGGAAAAGTACGGACTTACAAATCTTTTAACATTCTTGAAAAAAGGTTACTGTTGTAGAAGAGGACTCTTAACATTCTTTGAAATATATAGAGTGCAAATCATTTTCAATTCCTTAGGGAAACTTGCAGGCATCTATTGATAATGCATTTCAGGTCAGGTACCTATTCGTCTTCTTATAAGACATGGATAATAATGCTATAATGAATCTCGTAAGAAACCCCTCATAATTTCAAATGTTACAATATCATTTTTCTTGGCAGTCAACGTGAATCGAATGTAGATTCACAAATGTCCTTAATATCAGATACAGATGACTATTTGTATTCATAAAGCTATGAAGCATTATTCAGATGAATGGGAAAACAATTTTAAGATCAAGAAATTGTTACAATACAATAGTTAACAGTAAGTACTTTCACATCTCAAAAATTCCAATTTTTTGTAAACCTAACCTAAATACAAACTATATTCTGTGAGACTTCAGTTTTTTCTCTACCTTAACTACAAATGAGAAAAGTCAATTAAACTGGCTTCATAACCCTAAAATATCTAAATTATTCTTTTTTCTTTCTAAGACTTCAAACTGTAACATGAAACTACATTAGTTTATCCTAAGTAACTAAGCTTGCAACAGTATATATCTACCTATAATTAAATTTTATTACTCTTGAGTGGCCTTTGAACTATCTCCTACTACTATTGGCACCATTATATGTTGTAAATCACATGTGATGTTATACTGTCAAATTACATTAACCATATGCTGCTCTGCTTGTCTTATAAAATATTTTACCTAATCTTAACTAACCTAAAAATATCTACATTTTTAACTTTAGCTACTTTTATAATACTAATAAAAGAATAAATGTCTAAAACAAAAAATAAAGTGCTTTTCCTTTCATTTTTCTTGCCACCAATTGTCAAGGATATTTAAGCCTATTTTTATTATACTAAGGGTACTACTGCAACTAAATCATTAAATCAAGTAACCCACTAAGGAATATAGAATAAAATATAGAAAGACAATGTTCCATATCATCAGTTTTTCTGGCTTTTTAACTATGCCACAAGAAGTGTTACAAATTCATCCAAGTTACACGATGCTTACTGTAAGAATAATGCTCATTCTGAAAGAGAAACTGACAATCCCCTGTATGAAAAATACTTCATGTAATATGTCACTTGACAAATGACAACCTAGAGATTCTATTATAAACAATAATGTATTAAATATGAGAACTATTAAATCCTGAAAGATATGCAATAAATGGGATCCAATTTTCTAATTAACATTTCTGCAACTAAACAAGATTGAAGGATATGAAAATTATGCTTCTCTTGAGAGAACTACATTACAGTGTAACTTACAAGTTTAATAATGATCAGAGGTGTGGTGAAAAAGGCAGATAAGAGAAAAATTTCTCACACTGCCTCATAAAATCAAGAACTTAAAAGTTATAGACAATTAAAATCTGGATGATTAACATGCTTTTGTGCTACACTAATTGACATATCAAACAAAAAGCAGTTCTTAACATAAAAATACCTTGTGGCATGCAGAGCAAAGGATGCCAGTGAAGAGAGGGTTAATGGATTATTTTCATTATCTAACTTTTACTTCTATGAACTTTAAACTCTAGAATTTTCATAACCAGATTTTTGGGATGAAGAATAGTTTTTGATCATAAGAAGTCACTTTGTACTTCACCTAATAACAATACACTCAACATTTATATAGACAAACATTTGGTTAATTATAGAATCTGATGTTTTGTGTATAAATCTATCAAATGTTGTGAAGATGCACACACTGCATCAGAAGTTATAAATGCTCAAACTGTGTATGTTGATGAATAAAAGCCTAATAGTCAGGGTGCTTTTGAAAAATGGAATCTCTTACTCCACTTTGCTCCTGAAGATGAAAGGTCCACTTTTTGAAAGCACTCTGGTTTCATGGTTTTAGTTATTTCTATCAAAACTTCTTAAACCTAGTTTGTTTTTTTTCTAACTTGTGTAGATTACACCAAATCTGTCAGGAGAGGGTTAAGTATATACACACATATATTTAAATTGGAGGCTTGATTAAACAAACAATGTAAGAAATACTGATGTGATAACAATAAAAAGTAATTTAACCAAAATTTTATTCTCACATTTAGTCTTATTTTCAAACCACATCAAAAAAAAAAACAAGATTGAAATATTTATCCTCTTGGCAATAATTATAGTAGAAGCATAAGTATACTGTTGTTCAAATGTATTTATTCAATGTTCAGTCTTGTTTTAGTAAAAATTGATATTTTTTTGAAGCCAAATGGAAAATTACTATCGTTTTATATAAATACTCTGATAACTGTACTTGCATTGACAGATTTTGTATTGATGATACACAAACAATTCCTCATAAAAACTAAAGTGACATTTCAGAATTCAATGACAAGTCACTTCTCCACTAATGACTTCCTCAAAAGAAAGAGAGGGAATGCATATGTATGAAACCTTAATACTAAAATTTCATGCAATGATTAACTACACTATGAATAAACAGATGGAAATGTATGAGCATCTTCATATGACAAAACTTTCTAAATACCTTAATTTCATCTACACGAGACTGCAGAACAATTTTTTTTCAAGCCTACTTTTTCCTAGTAAAACAATGCCTAAACTACACTATGGAACACAAATTTTGTTCCTGAATAGTATGTGTTATTTCTTAATTGCTTATGTTGTAAAAGTACAGAAAATGGCCATTATTCCCTTCAAACAAACTTTGATTTTGTGACCTGGATAATGAAATTTAGAAATTAACCTATTTTCTGTGTAAAAACAGGCAAATTTGCACATTTTCATTTACACAAGGTGTGAACAAAACATGAATCAAGATTTACATGTATTTATACTAAAGTTATAGAAAAATATTTGGAAGAGAGTAGTTTTGAGATTTCCGACTAATGTAAATCACTTTCCCGTACCAGCCCCAAATATACACCCTTGTGCAAATTAATTGGAACAAGACAGAAAATTACAATTTTTTGCATTTTATTCCTGAGAATCCAAAAATTACTTACAAATTAATACATGATATGACCTCCATTATTTTTCAGAAGATCATTAATCCGCTTTGGCATCGAGTCCACGAGTTGACTGCAATTTTTACTCATTTTTGGATCACGATGCCACACCTCAATCAGCTTATCTTTCATAGTACAGTCTTTTCCCCGCAGTTTTTCTTTATAAATTGCCCAAAGATTTTCAATAGGATTTAAGTCCGGAGAGATTCCAGGCCCGTCCAGCACCTTTATTTGCATTGTAGTCATAAACTTCTTCACAACTTTCGATGTGTGGCACGGAGCCAGATCTTGCTGAAAAATGCCAGATACATCTGAAAATCTCTTTTTCAATTCTGACAAGTCTCGTCACTGAATAATATCTTCCTCCATTGTTCTTGCATTTCAGACCCCACTGATACTGTTCTTTTCTTCATTGAGTTAGTAAGAAGTTGTTTTTTGACTGGTCTCCTTGCCCTTCTAACAATTTCAAATGACGTAATATTCCTCAAAATTTCATCATATATCCCAAAAATTGGTCGATCGTACTGCAAAACACAGCTAATGATGCCATCTGTGTGTGAAAAATGACTATTAAAAAAATCAGCAGGTCCAGCGAGCATACACCAGCCGCCATGCTGAAAATGTTATAAAATAACCATTTGTTTCGATTAATTTGCACAAGGGTGTAGTCTCCCATCATGTTTTTGTAATATGCTCCTTGGTAGTAGCATTCAAAGCCCAGTACATCTTGGTGGAAGCACTTGCCATGCTCCTCTGAGTATGTTCCCATATTTTTCCTTGTATTTATCAAGATAAGCATCAAGGATATAGACTTTCAGGGACACCCCGCAACCGATTTTGCTGTACTTCTTCACCAAAGCGTCAACCAGTTCCACATAATTTTTGGCTTTGTAATCGCTCAAGAAGCCTCAATCCACTGCAACAAAGTTGCCCCACACTTTTTTTTCCCTTCATACTGAGCTTCTTGGGGAATTCTGTGCAATCCAGGATCTTTATTTGTGGTAAAAAAAAACACCAGTTTTGACCTTCACCTCAGACAGCTTAGGAAAGAAGCCTTGAAGGTACTTGAAGGCTGCAGACTCCTTATCAAGAGCTGCAACAAACTATTTCATGAGACCCAAGTTTATGTGCAATGGTGAGAACACCACCTTCTGGAGGTTCACTTGTAGCTCACCTTTGTCATTGTGCCTCCCCACAGAAAACTCATTCCATTGTGACCAGTGCATCCTGTTAGTGTGCTCAGAGACCCATCAGCGACTCAGCACTGAATCTACCTGAAATTTACCCATTTTCCAGAACATTCCAAAGTTTTATTATCCACATCACAAAAGCAAAGTTTGGAGAGAAAAACAGGTCTACTTTCCATTTACTTTTGGCATAAGCACTTGGGAAATAATACTTTCTGCCAGGAACAAGAAAAAGTAAAAATGTTGTTACATAGTGTTATCATCTTTACATGTCAAGACTAACAAGGCAAAATAAAGAAAATCTGGTAAAAATTTTCAAACTTCTTGGTAAGAAACTTACCTCAAGGGTGATGGTTTTCCCTGTTAATGTTTTTACATAAATCTGCATTTTTCCTGGTGGAAGCTACAAAGAGAAAAAATACTTTCAAAACCTCACTCAAGTCTTTCATAAAACATAGCACTTCCAGTGATTTCTATTTGCTTTTAATACATTTTCCTACAGCTTTTTGTGCACAAACATGCTCCATTTTCACAACTGCTTGTTGAAGGGTATCTGATGGCATTTAAGTTACAAAGAAATAAACTGTAATCAATATTGTTATTAATCCTACTAACTATTGTTGGAGTTATAAAACAATAACTTTCTCAAAATTCCTGTTGTGCTACAGGATGATTAAGATAGGGATCATCTTTAACCAGTTGAAAGATCTTGAACATACCCATACACAAGGTCCACTTGAAGCTACTGATAGAGCCATGAACAGGTATGGCAATATAAAAAGAAATAACTTTGTAGGGGCAGAATTTTACAGTTCAAACATGAACTCTAGAAAAACAGTGACTACTAGGTTGAAGAGAATGCCTAATGTTGTTAATGTGCACTGTATCACCTTCACTACTGGAAACCACATGCTCAGGGCAAAATAAACAGGTTAAGTCTTATGTGGGGCAAAATCAAACCCACTAGATAACAAGGAATTGTGAAAACATTTAAAAAAAAACTGTGTATGATTTTTAATTGTAGGATCACTTATACAAGCTAGAAAATCTTTCAGTTCATGTTACTCAAGTACAGTTTGCTAGAAATCTCATAGTACACCAAGTTTGAACTTCAAACATATGGTGTCACATGAGAGGACATTTTAGATGAATCAGATACCACTAATTTGCAGTTAGTGCATTTTAACCACCAGCCAATTACACAAATCTCAATTTTCATAAACAAAACTACAGTCACTGTATACAAAGCAGACCTCAACAGATCCAAGGTTCCAGGCCACCATGATGATGAAAAATTATCATTGCACCTAATATTTTCTCCCATTTTATTTGTGCATGGGGATGTGCTAAATTGAACTTTAGTCTAAAACAGTTCTGGATTCTTAAATTTTGAACTATTTCTGGATTTCAATCCTAAGCTGAACTCCGTTTCTAGGGTTTTAAAGGCAGATTCAGCACTTAAATTTTTTTGAAGAAATGAAGCCATGCAACTGCACATCACCTAACTAATTTTGCACCATTTTCTTCTTTCTCCAAATTCAATCAATCAGTGCATATGTTTAGACTCAGGCGTGACAAAAAACAGTTGTTTCAGACAATACTACCAAATAGTTGTTGGTATCATATGGCCATTGGCATGTACTAATTGCTGTGAAAGTAAATAAATATACATTTCTCAGTACAAACAATATTGAAGTTAAGCATGCTGTAGAATTCTGGGACTAACCCCTAAGTCTAAAGATATGATATAGACTGAGAATGTTCACAGTAACAATGATGAGATATACATTAACAAGTATCACTGATGGCACAGTCATGATCAGGAACACACCAATCAACAAAAGGCCAAACATACAACCAACTTAATAGCTCAAAACCTAACCCGATTCCAAAAATTTGTAATTCACATACAAAGCCTTGCAAATTTTAATGCAGTACACAAAAGGTTTCTTCACTGTAAAAAGGATTAACCCTTCTGTGATAGGTCACAGATCAAAAACCACATCACCACATTTGTTGACCTACATTCAAAATTTTAATGAACTACTATTTTATGGATTTGTATCCAGTTTGGTATAAAACTGTAGATTAAAGTTTTGATATTATATACAAATTAATTTCTTAAAAGTAAACATTAAAAGAACACTTAAATATCAGTTTTTCAGTCATGTGGCATGCCGAATTAGATGTCAAAATACAGTGTTCATGTGAACTAGGAATTAGTATCAACATTAAATATTGACAAGGAAGAATATAAAATAAAAAACTCATTTTTATTCTGCCAAGATATGGCTCATGTACTGAATCAAACATTGGCCTTGTTCACCTATTTCCATTTTTGGAAATGGTCCCCTTACATACACTTACTTTAATATAAGAAATGTGAATAACTAAACAACAGAGTAGAATGTCCATGCTCGTGGTTTTCTCAGTAATTTTAATCTGATAAAAAGCTACCATATTCTTTCAAAACAAGATTAAGGAGCTTGGTTGTATCTAAAGTTTTCTTCAGACTTTTATACAACTTAATTACCAAATTTCAAAAAGTGGAATTCTATGGTATCAATACACTAACTTATGATTTTTTATTATTCAACTCTATATGCAAAACCTACGAAAATTTTTCACATCCTTCACATGCAAAAGTTTAGAAGGCTTAGCAAACCTACGTCCAACAGTAACAGAGTATGAAGGATGTTGCGAGATGAGATAATTGTTTGCTTCATTTATTTACTGTTCTATATTTAAAAAAAAAAAAATTAATAACTTACTTCAAAATCATATAAACGTGTAATTAATGAGACCATTACAAAATATAGCCCACTAAAAAAAGTTCAGCTACGTTACCCTAGCGACACTAGGTCAGCATACAAAAAATAATATATATAGCATTATGAGACTTGTGCTGCTCACACTAAACATTTGTACTTGTGATATAAGTTGCAGTGATTTTAGACAAAATTAATCTTGTATTTCCTACATTTTTTTATAATGGTCACTCAAATTGACAACTCCCAAATAAAAAAATAGACAACACACATTTTGATAAGTTTTTTTAATCATACCACGAAATTCACCTCACACTGAGTAATAAGAGACTCAATATTTTTACAATTCTTTATTGAAAACTTCATAAAAATTGATTTTTCTAGTACAAAAAAAACATGTAATCTTTACTAAAGTCTACCAAATTTTGTGAAAATACATGTACTGTGTCAAAAGATATAGTATAAATACTTAACTTGTTTGTTTGTTTGGGAATTTCGCACAAAGCTACTCGAGGGCTATCTGTGCTAGCCGTCCCTAATTTTGCAGTGTAAGACTAGAGGGAAGGCATCTAGTCATCACCACCCACCGCCAACTCTTGGGCTACTGTTTTATCAACGAATAGTGGGATTGACCGTCACATTATACACCCCCACGGCTGGGAGGGCGAGCATGTTTAGCGCGACGCGGGCGCGAACCCGCGACCCTCGGATTACGAGTCGCACGCCTTACGCGCTTGGCCATGCCAGGCCTTCACTGAAGACATAACCTTAGGAAGCACCGAAAACATTGTCTGTTTTTGAGATTGACGTTATTTTGATTTTACAAATAACAAATAAAAACTATTCTAAGATCACAACCTTTAGAAGTATGTAGCACATTACTGTGCTAAATACAAATGGCAGAAAAATTAGTTTGGTTTCGTTGGCGTTTATAAAATTAAAAATAGTATTTCCATTATATGACTCTGGATCCGACGATCTCGGGTTCGAGATGTGATGCCGCCAAACACGCTACATACTCTCAGCTATTCGTAAGTTATAAAAGTGACAATTAGTTCCGCTATTAGGTTAAAGAGTTACCGTTTTAGGTGCACGCGTTAGATCGTGTAGCTGACAAGACTAGCCAAGGAAGTGGGTGTTGACTAAATAAATATCTTCTCTATAGTGTGACACTTCTGTAGCAGGTGGCTGTTGTTGACTAAGTATCTTCTCTCTAGTGTAGCAGGTAGGCGTTGTTAGCTAAGTACCTTCTCTCTAGTGTAGCACCTCTGTAGCAGGTGAGTGTTGTTAACTAAGTACCTTCTCTCTAGTATAGCACCTCTGCAGCAGGTGAGTGTTGTTAGCTAAGTACCTTCTTTCAGTAAAGAAACACAGTTTAACATTAGGAATGATCCATTACATCTGTGTGTTATCAGCCATCACTCAGAGTTGGTGAGCTCGATTACAGTAATTCTCTGTGTGGTAACTGGAAGTTGTCCTACGGTGTACAAGGGTTACTTTGTTTTAAGATTTTTGCCAGAGGAGGATAAAGAAGCCCCTGGAGTAAAGCACATTTTTTTTAATTTTTATAGACTTGTAACTTTGAATTTAAACACACAATATGTTAAACGAGTTAGCTGTTATTTTCTACCAATCAGGGTACGCATTTGATGACTTCATTAGGGATTTAATGTATCAAAAGAAAACGGAAACATTACCTAACATCTTTATATATGCAATTTTTATTTCCATAACGGTTACCCTCCGTCTACACCTATAAAGAATCATTTCACAAGATTTATTTCTTTATTGTCTAAAATATCGTTATGTTTGAGTTTAAAAGTTTGAAAATTGTCCCCAATTTTCCCATCTTTAAGAGCTATGTACTCTTAACGGACTCGTTGCTCCGAAACCTGAAAAAATAAGTGCTATTTTAGGGGTTATGACCCTAACTCTATTGTTACCCCTGCTGTTGGTAAGTTGAAACTGAACACGCAGTATCTTCACGAGTTTCCGAAACTCCACTCGACGGGTTTGTGTTGAAGAATTTCTTTGATTAAACTCGAATTTTTAGTTAATCAGCTTAGCGTCTCTTTCCGACAAAACCCTGTTTAAATCTGGTCAAACATTAACAATGTGCGTATTAATTGCGCCCCTACCTTTGTCCGTTTCGTTTCTTAGTTTACAAGTTCACACTTCGCTCACACTTACCGACAATACATTTTTCTAAGCCAATGAATGATTTACGGTAAACAATGTTATGAACGCCTCGTTTGAAAGATGATTTTAAACCTTCTGAATTAGGTTTACACAGTTGAGTCTTTGAAACCAGATAAAACAGAACCTCTCCTATTTAGTAGCGTGATTATATTAACACTTCCCGAAGGAATTCTTAAAGTCTCGAAAGCTGTGCTTAAAGTCCACATCTGGTAAAACAATGGTTGAATCCACCAAAGTTTCTGAGAGCCTCGAATGTACATTGCCCAGAAACTTAGAAATATTGAGGCTTGTAATTAGAAATATTATCTAACTGTGCAGTCGGAAGAGCACGTGACATGTTATGACTACTTTTGCAAGATGTATTGTCAGTCGTAGAGCTGGTTATGTTAAGTTTATTCTGGAATTTGAATAACATACTCGCATTGCATTCATCGTCTTACCATAAAGACAAGCTCTTGTGTAAAATAAGATGAGTTATATATTAATTCGTCTCTTTATAACCATAAAACTTTTTGAGAACCTAACCTGCTGAAGTTTTATCAGACTCCTAATGAAGCAAGGGGTATAGCCCCCTCAGAGGTATACAGGAGCTACAGAATTGATATTAAAAGATTAATGTAATGCAGATAATATATTTTAATACGGAAGAAATTATTTATAGAGAAGAATATGTGAAAATGTTTCTGTTTATTTTTTTTAATTTTATGAAGGGGGTTAACTGCACCAGCCGTATCTAAGTCAGCGATAATAGACTAAAGGGTTTCTTTTTATTTATTTTTTTAATTTCGCGCAAAGCTACACGAGGGCTCTCTGGGATAGCCGTCCCTAATTTAGTAGTGTGAGACTAGAGAGAAGGCAACTAGTTTTCACTGCCCACCTTCAGCTCTTGGGCGACTCTATTACCAACGAATAGTGGGATTGGCTGTAACATTATAACGTTCACACAGCTGAAAAAGCGAGTATGTTTGGTGTGACAAGGATTAGAACCCACGATCCTCAGATTACGAGTCGCACGCTTACGCGCTACGCGCTAGGTATAGTCACTGCATTTCGTCAAAAACTCAACAAACTGTCCATGGATGAGATCGCTTCCACTTGTAATATAATTTACAATTTTTACAACAATATACATCAAAGTTTTCAATTCATCACTTTTAGATATCTGAGCATACAAATTTTCCTGATGCAAAATGTAATGGAAAGATGGTAGCGTGGAGTTCACATTATTTTCAATCAAATGCTGCTTCAAAAGATAAACAAATCCTAATTTCGCCCCAGTCATGGCGAGAGTACCATCTGTTGTGACAGAAACCAGTTGTTTAAAATATAGATTGAAATTTTTTGACATTTCAAGAAAGTTTTCAAAGATATTTTTTCCACATGTTCTATTTCGTAATACACAAATATCAAACATTTCTTCCCTCACTTGAAGATTTGAAGTTACATATCGAACCTAAAACATCAACTGTGCAGTGTCACTAATATCTGTTGACTCATCTACTGCTAAAGAAAAATACAAACAGTCTTTTAGTTGTTCAAGCAACTGATTTTCTATGTCTTTCGCGCACTCTAGCATTCTGCGGACAATTGTTCTTCGACTTAATTGCAAATTATTTACTTTTTGAAGAATATCATCTTTTATTTTTGAATCATAATTCTCCTACAGAGTTTCAATGACAAGAATAATATTTCTTTTTCCTGGTTCAGCATCAAAAAAGATTAATTTTTTGAGCTAGAATCTTAGCTACATATGAGCTACCTAAAGCAACTAGTTCTATCGATGATAAAAATTTCTTTAGGCCTTCCTTTTGTTCATAAAGTTGCGCTTTCAGACGGCTAATTTCATTCATAAGATTTTTGTTATCAACTGGAAATTTTACCTCAAATACGTTGTTAAAATTGTTAAAGTGTTGCTTTATTATTCCTAAAACCTTTGTTACACAAAAGACATATTGGCTTATTATTTTCTTCAATCACTGCAAATTTAAACTACCGATTTTCATTGAATTCTTGTTTCACGTTTTTCTTGTCACGCGCCATTCTCTTTTCGGCAGTAATGCCAGAATCAATTAAATTGTCTTTGTTTTCTGAGCGTTGACCATTATTTGGATTTTTTCGGTTTCAAATTATCCACTTATCCATATTATGGGATTAAAAACAAATTATATTTAAACACTTGAAAGTTGCACAATAAAAATATGTTTGCAAGCGCATGCAAAACAACGCGCACTCGATAGCAAACATCTAAACCAAACTGACGTTACAAAATGGGCGGAGTCTGTGTCAGTGATGAAGCGCATGACATTAGTGATGACGGGAGGCAGTGCAGTTGCTGATTACCAAATTCGTGATAAAAATAAATGATGGGAAAAGTTGTTTCCTAAACTCAAGCTGGCCACAATTGTGCTATCTAGTGGCCATGGAGACGCCCACCCCTGGTGGAGGTAATTTATTCTCAAGCTTCTCACGCTGTAAGTATATATACTAATACATTAAAGCCACCATTTGTCTCATAAGTAAACTTGAGCTCCCCAGGGAAACAACGGTATGTCTGTACACATCTGTTGTTGGAAGCCTGGTTTCGATGCCTGTGGTGGGCAGAGCACAGATAGTCCTTTCTATAGCTTTGTTCTTAAATACAAAACAAACAAACACTAAGTTCGATGATTTATAACACTAAATGTCGGATAATGCTTGTTCTAAAGAATAAACAGACAACTAATTACAAAGCTAAAATCCAGGATTCAATTCCCCATGCCAGACAGGCGCAGATAGAATTAATGTAGGTTTGCGCTAAAACAAATTAATGATTTAATAAAACGGCAGTTTAGAACTGTTAGTTTTTTTATATATACGTATAAACATACAATACTTTGGCGAGCAACAATTCACATTTTCCCGAACGTTTTTACAAAAAATATGAATAACAATGGACTATTTGGTGATTTAAAGTTGTTTACGCACACCTGTCCTTGATTTAAAAAAGCATAAATCTACCCTTTATTTTTCACTGATGAAACTATCAAGTTCTCTTTTAAACAATTGTAAATTGCTAACTTCAACAGCATTACTACTTCTAACTGCAACTTATTTTCTAAGCCCATCATATTGTTAGAAATATAACATTATGTGAAGTGGAACCCCTATCTTCTTCAACCTCGTTTTATTATCTTCAGAATACAATGCAGCGAATTGCTACCAGTTGCTGGCCTGGCATGGCCGAGCGCGTAAGGCGTGCGACTCGTAATCCGAGGGTCGCGGGTTCGCGCCCGCGTCGCGCTAAACATGCTCGCTCTCCCAGCCGTGGGGAAGTATATTGTGACGGTCAATCCCACTATTCGTTGGTAAAAGAGTAGCCCAAGAGTTGGCGGTGGGTGGTGATGACTAGCTGCCTTCCCTCTAGTCTTACACTGCTAAATTAGGGACGGCTAGCACAGATTGCCCTCGAGTAGCTTTGTGCGAAATTCAAAATTACAATTTGCTACCAGTTCCACGGATAATCTTATAATCTTCAAAAATGCCACCTCTTACCCTTCTTTTGTTAATCTACCCTATAAGATAAATATTTCATCTCATCCAAA
This sequence comes from Tachypleus tridentatus, assembly GCF_004210375.1. Classification (NCBI taxonomy): domain Eukaryota; kingdom Metazoa; phylum Arthropoda; class Merostomata; order Xiphosura; family Limulidae; genus Tachypleus; species Tachypleus tridentatus. Next base: position 149,115,363 of record NC_134834.1, read on the forward strand.
CAACTCTCATGTGAATACTGTCGACCCCCGCTAGTACAGCGGTATGTTTACTGATTCACAATGCTAAATTCAGGGATTCGATTTTTCTCGGTGGGCTCAGCAGATAGCCCGATGTGGCTTTGCTATAAGAAAAACACACACACACGAATTCTTTCCACCAATTTAAAATATTTATTAGATAAACTACTAGTCCAGTACACATCATTACAGTTTCTAAATAACGCTAAACTCATATTGCTTTGATTGCTTCAGTCACTTATTCCACCACCACACCAAGATTCTTTTCCTCTGTTGTGTTATTCCGTTGATTGCTGTTCATATTGAACGTATGATCAAAGTTAAGGTAACATTAAAGGTAATTTACTAAATATAGGTATACTTATACTAATTGGCCCGGCATGGCCAAGCATGTTAAGGTGTGCGACTCGTAATCTGAGGGTCGCGGGTTCGAATCCCGGTCGCACCAAACATGCTCGCCATTTCTGCCGTGGGGCGTAATAATTTCATGATCAATCCCACTATTTGTTGGTAAAAGAGTAGCCCAAGAGTTGGCGGTGGATGGTGATGACTAGCTGCCTTCCCTCTAGTCTTACACTACTAAATTAGGGACGGCTAGCACAGATAGCCTTCGAGTAGCTTTGCGCGAAATTCAAAAACAAACAAACAAACCTATACTAATTAATAACCTAACATTTGAATACAACAACCCCTAAAATTCCATACCCGTTTACATTCTCGTCTCTAAGACATGTGCCTGGTAATGGTTAGTTGCAAACTCTATTTGTTAACCTGAAGATGACCTAAGAATTGCGAAATATTTTGTACTCTATTTTAATTAGAATTTTAATATTCACACGAGGTATCTTGGGAATAGATCTAAACAACAATTGATGGATACCGCTGTCGACATCTTTGCACAAGGTAACACAAAGCAATGTTCTCCGTGGGTTACCTTGGTAACATATATTGACAGGCCCTTAGACTAGTCGTTGGATTTTACTGCCAATCAGACCAAATTAATTTAATTGCAGAATGCGGTGGTAAGTGGAGCTCACAAATTGCTAAATCGAGGAAATGTATGGTTAGTCTAAAGAAACTGATTCTGAAACTGAGGTTCAATAAAGTACATCAAGTTTATTTAAGTTATTATAATAACACACATTTTTCAATAACTATAATTATTTGTTAATATTTAATTTTTGAGTTGAACATTTTTCATATATAATATGTTTAACCACATTATGGATACTAACTTCCTTTATATTTGTACTTCGCTATTCTATTCTAAACTACACTCACTGAACCGGAGAAACAGCAGTCTTACTTTCAAGAAAGTTGAGATGTTCCATTGGAAATTAAAAATCTTCATCATTCTTGAACTAGAATTTTGACCTGGAGGCAGAACGACTCCAGAATTTGTTAATTTCTGAAACTCATCGGGCTTTCCCTAAACATTATTCAAAACTCCCAAGTAACTGGTTTCTATAATGGTGAGTGAGCAGACTGCTTTCTCACTTGTACCATTGCTCCAATTTATAGAGATGAATTTTACATCAAAGTGCCAATTTTAGATGCTATCATCAGTAACGTATCACTATTAAACTCGTGACTAGCGTTTTTTTGTCAGCGTTCTTATTGAGTTACTGAGCGTTGGTTCTATTATTATCACTCTTTAACTCATAATTCTCAACACTAACTACTAGCTAACTATGCTTTGTCCATTGCTTAACTTAAATTCGCAATACAGGCATCTTTCTTATGCACACCCAGAGTGTCCAGTTGGTTAAGGCGCTCGACTCTCAATCTGAGAGGCGCAGGTCCAAATCCCTATCACACCAAACATTCTTGCCATTTCAGCCGTTAGGGAAATATACAGTGACGGTCAGCCCCACTATTCGTTGGTAAAAGTTGCCAGTGGGTGGTAATGACTAGCTGCCTTCCTTCTAGTCTTAGATTGCTAAATTAGGAACGGCTAACGCAGATAGCCCTCGTATAGCTTTGCGCGAAATTCCAAAAACAAACAATCCTTTTTATGCAATTTCTCAACGTGTGTATACCACCCTTAAAAATCTAAATTTTCTTTAATTTCTTTTTGTTAATCAATGTTTACAATAAACATTATTTACTGATTTGCTTAAACAATCCTCACGTTAACATAATATTCTAAACTGATTGTATATAATAAATAATATACTAATTAATAACATATAATTAAATAATTATAATGTATATATATCTGTGTGTATAATATAATCGTACGATAAATTTAGTATACATGTGATGTAGCATATATAAGCCAAATATAATGATTTTACATTGTCAGATGTAAATATTCTATATACACTTTCATTAATAATCTTATTCAGAATTATGTTTGGAAGTATAAGAAGGTGCGTCATTCGCGATGGATGATCCAAAATTAAATGTCACATGCCTTCCATTTGACACAATGTTTACGAAGGTGCCATTGTTATACACAGAGAATTCTTTTTGAAAAGTCCAATTGTCTGTATGGAGAACAACCATAACCATCCAGATTCACTTGTGGAAGGCCCATTCGTTGATTCAAAATTCGCGCCTTCTTCTTTCCTTTTATGTAGATCTTGGAATAATGTTCACGGATGTCTTGACACAGGTCGCTCAAGTACCGAAAGGTGCGATTGGCACCTGACCATCTGATATCGTGTAAATACTTCGTTCACCAGTTCAGGTGTCAATGGTTCTATTCACTCAATACTTTTTCAATTGTATCAAACATTCTTTCTAATTTATTTGGAGACAGAAAGAATGAACTCAATTTTCTACCTGCAGCTACACAAAATGCTTGTACGAACTTAACTAATTCTGTTATGCTACTTGCAACAGTTAGAAATAACTGTTTTAAGTTATTCTGAATTCTGGTGTTAAAAACGAAGATTTAAATTCGTGCTTTGTGTAATTCATATTGTCTGACTATGGTGTATTAATGCAATATTAATGTTCACTAAAGCCAAAGACACGTTCTTCACATATTGATCGTGAAATTCAATAGTCTGGTTTAATGAATTCATTATAGTTGTCTGTTCACCTATCAAATTAGCCATTTCCTTTAATACCTGTTTCTATCGTTCTACCTTCTCGTTTAATTCACACAAGTCTTCGGTGGTAGCAGTTCTGAATAAAAACTTCAAAACTCTTCCACCCGTATTTAATAAGTCTAGTTTCTGTGGAGTTTGGTCTGATATTGATTTGTTTTCATTAATATTGTTTAATTTCAATTGCTTGGAGATGAATAACTTTATGGCATTTGCTTCATAAATTGACCTGTCCCAGACCATACCAACCGTGTACTTCAAGAGTAAAGAAGAAGGGGGCAGGTGCCCATTTCTACCAAGCATTGAATGAATAAATCTGTTTGATTTGTTTTTTTCAAAATAGGGTATTGTGATCACCCATTGCACTGTCTTGGGGCTCAATGTTCCTCCAGGCTCTCCAATACATTCCCAGCTCCTCTTTCTTCTAGTGGAGTATGGGAGTCCTTACCAGTTCCAAGCCACTCTGGAAGCACCCTGCTGGATTGATTCCATATATGATGGTTATAACTATTCAGTTCAGAGTAGGGTGGTGATGTTCTGTCGGTGTAAATGACATAACATCATCCAATCTACATTTAACCATACAATGGAGTGAAACGTCTAAACCCAATTCATTCCTTCAGTTTGGAGCCCTCATGCATGGATGTTGGTACCATTGGGTTGGTTGGGTTAGGACTGAATCAATCAACATAAGTCCTCATACATGTTTTGGGTTGTCTGTCTTTCTCCCATGATTCCTCATTCTGTGTTGGGGAGGGGGGTTCACAGCAAGGGTACATGGGATTGTTCCAGTTCTATTGTTGGCTCTCTCTCTCTTTCTCTTCTTCATAATTAATGTTGAATTGACCAATTTGTTTATATTCCCTTCACTGTCAGCAATGTCCACATATTGCATTATTTACAGTAAATTTGTTTTTACCTGTTTATAATAGTCATTCTGAATAACTGACTGAAACTTTGACTTTTGTTGCTAATTTTTATGTAAATTATGTAAAAAATCTTATTAGATATTAGTGAATTTGGAACACTGATTATATTTTTTTATTTACATTTCTTTGTGGTATTAGTGGCCTTGTAACCAACAGACTTGGTGTGTAAATAATTTAGAAAATGTGTTCAAAAACAAAAGGGATCAATATGAACCTTAAAAAATAACTGTACAATTAATCTGTAATTACATGATCACTGAATTTATGTGATGTTACAAACTGTTGTGGTTCATTCAGTTTTGCCCAAAGCTACTTGAGGTCTAGTGCACTAGCCATTCTTAATTTCAAAGTGATAAAAAAGGTAGCTAGTTAACGTTACCTTACTAACAACTCATGAACTCCAAACTGAATGATGAAATTTGACTGTCATAAGAATGATGTACCCATGGACCAGAGTTCAGAGCACTTTTTTATATATATATTAATGGAGTGTGAAAAATGGAACCTCTGCCACAGTCCAGTATACTAACCATTGGACTGTGATTGACCCTATTACATAAACATGCATTCTCACATAATAAAGCCACATTCAGGAGTGAAAATTTCCTGTTGTCTACCCTGTTTTTAGGTGTTGTATAATAATAATAAATGTTTTTCTAACACTACATTGTTTATTGTTTTATTCCAATAAAAAAAATGAGAAAAAAACTAAACGTCAGAACAATAACACACATACACCATGATGGTGGCAATAACAGAAGGTTGTGTGTTCACCAAAAGATGTTAACAACTTGTGGAACTGAAGGTATTTACCAATGTATTTCAGAACGAAAATAAATAAGTTCTGTGTGGATGTATAGAACATATGAACCTTCTTTAACGAGGACATGTGGCCAATTACAAGTGTTTATTTGAATACTGTTATTAAATAATTTCAACCTACAGCCTGGTAAAAGTTGAAAAAATCATATGATTCTAAAATAAAACGTTTATTACGTTTCACTGAGTTCTATGTTATTGCCTATCAGTATCTAATTAAAGAAAAAGAATAATTTCTAAATCACATTCATGAAGTTTAAAAGAGAGTTAAAAAAAACTTCCCACTTAATTATTTATTAACTAAATATAAAGTCCCCATTTTTCTAAGCCATTATTATAATCAATCAAATAATGCACCTCTAGCCAGGAAATACATAATTTCTCTTTTAAAAATGATACATACATTCTGTCAGTTACTTTCAACTTAAAAATTTCATAATCAAATCACAATTTATTTTTCTCTCTCTTGCTTGCTTTAAATATATGAATATACTACCACATATAATCAAATATCCACATACTTATACACCCATCTCTTGTTATCACATGAACATCACAAACTGAAAGTGAGTGGAAGTATAAAACTATCATAATACCTATAACACCATAAAATATCTATTTACCAATACACATATTTCTTGATATCACCCAAAAGTAACTCTTAAAAACCAGCATAGTAAATATACCTACATTAATAAAAATACAATTATGTTTGTAAACAGCTTAAAAATTCATTATTACGAAATATTTCATCACTTGTGGATTTTGAAGTCTTGAAAACAGGTTTCATTTCTCCATGGAACAAAATATGAACACCAGTTATAATACCTTTTGAATAAAGAAACAAAACTTTACAAAGTTATAAAAATAGACTGGAAAGAAAGTGTGATTAAAACACAAATGTATTACAAGTTAAAGTGTGGGAGGCAGGCATACCAGGCATTTATACCTCCCTAATTTAACACATAACTTTTAAACATTTTTATAATTAACGTAAACCTATGCAGTTTTTGCATAAACATTTGGTCCACAAAACCATTAATCCATTGTCTGCTGGTTTGTCATACATGATTTACAGCTGGTACACTTAATACTTGGAGCAGCTGCATTCAGTGCGTTAAAGTTGAATTTGTTCTAGTTACTTTTGTTTCGTTGTTTTATCCTAGAGATATTAATGTTTGAAATAAAAGAAATGTTAAAAATGCTAGACATAATTCTCACTAATTATAATATTTTATTAAATAAGAATCAAAGTGTTAAATTCTTCTAGAAACAATGAAGATTACTAATACACCATGTCTGGGGTCAAGACAAGCTTCAGAGATTTATTGGTCCTAGGCTTTTCAACTTATAGAAGCCCCCTCGAGATAGAGCCTCTATATGCAATGCATTTATAGTGATAGCTTGAGAACCTCTAATTAGTGTGAGGCCCTGGGTTTCAGCCCAGTAAGCCATGCCTTAATCCAGGGTTAGCTGGCATAAGTGCACAAAAAAAGAAGAATGTGTCTTATAGGATTGTCAACATGTTCAGTAATTGTAAAAGTCAGTTAAAGCATCATAATTTTCATCAGACAGAACATTACAATGGTCATTAATCATACCACCTAAAATTAAAATGGTTGATAACAACAACAGATATAACCTTCAATAATAATTCAAAAATTCATAACGATAAAAAGCCATAATGTACACAGTTACAATGCCCAATAATTATAACAGTAAAAAATCAATAGTCTGTGTAAATATTCCAAACTGTGCTAGAACATTAAGGTTGGTTTTATACGTTACCCAGATGACCATGCCACCAACGTTTTGTGTCTTGGTGTGTAAATTAAAAGCCAGAAAAAGTAAGACAGGTAAGTTTTGACATCTCAATAAAATAGAAAAAAAAGTCAGGTTTCACAATATAACTGAATAATTAAAACATTCCTTTGTACAAAGATGTTTTTAAGCCAAATTAGCCCACAAAGGGAAATCTTATTGCAAGTGCTATACAACCCTACATACACTAAGAAAAAATATATTCTGTTTAATAGTGGATTCTAAGTTTACTGTTAGTCTACTGATGAAGCTACTTCTTGTGATTTCTTTGAGAAGGAGTGCCAGCTTTCAATGATTGTTGAGAAGAAGCTCTGCTTCTAGCTTTGAAATTTACCTGGTCTGAAGGGGTTATGGTACTTTTAGAAGGACGGTTTGAGGACTCACTTGGTTCTTCAGCAAGTTGAGATAGACTCGAATGATTTGGTACATCTTGAGTATTCTTTTTTGACTTAGAAGCTGTAAAGATAAATGGGCATGTAATGTTATCAAATGAGTTGAGAACATGTAACCCTACACTCACTATTTGATAGAGAGTAGTTATTCACATTCATGTCACTGATGGCATCTGTTTTTGTTACAGTCAGTTACGTTCATGTCTCTGATGACATCAGTAACTGTTACAGTCAGTCACGTTCATGTCACTGATGACATCAGTAACTGTTACAGTCAGTCATGTGCATGCTAATGATGGCATGAACAGTAAGCAGTACTATCATTCTTGTACATACCACATTATATATTGCTAGTACTTGTACTCCTCATATTGGCATCTGTCAATAAAGCTATTGTGTTTAGACTAACTGTGGGGTCATTGTAAAGTAACGGTCAAATTACATATTGACATAACTTGTTCATTCATGGATATCTTTATGGAGACGATAATAATAATTTTACTTTTCATTAGGATCTGCATGTTTTGTGAAGAAAAAAAATGATTCTTTTAATCCTGAGCAATTAGATCTTCATTATTACAAAGACTGCCCAATGTTGATGCTCTGTCAAAACTGCAAACAGGTGAGAATGTATAATATATAAAAATAATGTAATACTTGTAATAAAAAGGACTTGTACATAACTTGTCAAAAACTTGTGTTTTGACATTCACAATACTTGGATTAAAATTGAGATTCCTGACTAGAGAGATCAATTCATATTTCATTTGTTGTTTATTAGTTCAGTTGTTCCCTTAGCTCAAAAAATTGAAAATATGGTGAACATTTTCATATTTTTTTTTCTGTCAGAATATTAGAAACTCAATTTAGTGGTTAGAAAGTACCCATTTTTCTAGTTTCTCCATTTTCTCTGAAAAATGGAAAATAAAGATTTGTGCAACTTGGAATTTATTTCCTTTCTTTAATTAAAGCTCTCAATGGGGACCTGTTGTTTGAGACACGTCATGAGTAAAGAAGAACCAACAGTGTAGGTTTAAAAATCTGAAACATTGTAATAACATTACTGTGAACCTTTTTTAGATGGTTTATTTATTTGCTGACAAAGTTACATAGGAAGTAAAAATGAGCCCATAATGTTAGAGATTAAAATTAGGAGGAAAAATTTACTATCATTCTTTTCAAGAACTCTTATTTAAGGCACATTTTCCTTTACATTTAATTATAAATAATAATGTTATTTTTTTTCCATTTGGCATAACAGAAAAATCCAGTGTCTTGCCACTAAATTCACCTGATGCAATGACATTTAAGATTTATTTTCTGATTTATACCTAGTTTATGCCCATTATATTTGGAAAAATAATTGTGAGGGTTAATTTTTCTTCCTATGTTGATGTCAATGGGAATGTGTCATCACTGTCACCTATACATTGATGTATAAAGGAAGGTATCATTTCTGCATTGATGCTCAAAAGAAGTCATTGCTTTGTTGATAAAGATAGGAAGTGTCATCCCTATGTTAATGTACATGGAAAGGGGCCATACCTATGTTAATGTACACAGAAATATGTTATGTGTCCTCCTTATGCTGACATACGTAGGAAGGGGCCATACCTATGTCTGTATCAATAACAAGGTACAGTGCCTATACTGAGATCTATAGGAAGATGTATATAAGAAGGTATTATGTCTGTCAGTCATCCCTGTGTTGAGATATGTAGGAAGTTATCATCCATAAACTGGTTGACAAGGATGGTATTATCTCTGAAAGAGACCCTAAAAATGTTATTATGTCTTACCAACTTGGTACTTGTAAGTTTTAAAACTCATACACAAAAACAACACTGAAATAAGGTGATAATAGTTTTCTATTTTTTGGTATTTTATAAACAAAGCAACTAAAGTTCCATTTCATAATTGTTTTAAATAAATACTGTTTAGTTTTGTTTTAAATAGACCAACTTTTCATTTCTACCAAGAATATGATGTGGCTATTTGTACTGCTGAAGTTATAAATTCCAGTGATACAAGCAACTTATATCCATGTATATCTTTTCTCATGTTTCTTAAGGTTGTCGAGATAGCTGGCTATACAGAACACTTGCTAGTTGAGTGTGACTCTCAAGACCAGTACAAACAGTGCCTGAGATGCAAGGAGGCAATCCCTCTTAAAGGGTACCAAGTGCACACGAGGTTGAAAAAGTGTACAGGTATAATTTCTTTCTTAGTTAACTATTTTAAGTGATGGTTCAGTGTCTTTGAAGAAACTTTACATTTCGAAAAGGTTTTGAATATCAAGTGTTTCCTTCAATGAATTTGTCATGCTAGTCTATTGGAGTATACAGTTTTATAGATATATGACACACAAATTACTGTACCAATAGGGACCCTCCTATGTTTTCTCTGTGCATTAAACAAATACATCAGCTGTAAACAAAGTTTATGGAAGGATATTGACATTAAAGAATATTAAACTGCAGTATATTATTTGTTATGGAATCAGAAAAGAATTTTATGGAATCTTAAAAGTAAATTATATTTTATTTAATGAACAGCTGAAAGCGGGGCCATTTTCTACCTTTCTGTTTGTTTTTGGAATTTTGCACAAAGCTACTTGAGGGATATCTGTGCTAGCCATCCCTAATTTAGTAGTGTAAGACTAGAGGGAAGGCAGCTAGTCTTCACCACCCACTGCCAACTCTTGGGCTACTCTTTTACCAACGAATAGTGGGATTGACCATCACATTATAATGCCCCCACGGCTGAAAGGGCGAGCATGTTTGGCGCAACGGGGATGTTTTGTACTCTATTTTAATTAGAATTTTAATATCCACACCAGGTTTCTTGGGAATAGATCTAAATAACAATTGAAGGACACCATGCTGCCACCAGCCAGTAGTCCCATTACTGTGTACTCCACCCATATACCACTAAATGTAAACTTCATTAGTGTAATAATAAATGTTACATTTCAAAACTTGTGAATCTAGGTTTATCAAACTGTATATAAAAAATTACAAGTTTTTTTTTTCATGTAACAAATGTTTCTTGGTTTAATGTTGGGAGTATACACCAAAATATGGAGATTGAGCAATCTATGCCTCATAATAAATCATTGTACTGTTTTTATAAAACCATTGTGCTATTTCAAAGTGTAAAAATATTTATAAACATGATAAAAATTTCTACTTCAAAATATATTTACCTCTTTTCATCAAAGAATTTCCCTTACGACGTGGGTTGAAAGCACAGCCATCTTCCTTCATCAAATGAGCCTGCCAACCTGCTTCACCAGGTGATATGTTCTGATGACATAGAGGACAACGACTTGCTATTTTTTCTGGCTTGGCAGCTGCAAATACATAAAATCATAGTTGCAATACTTAAGCATTTATCTACTTGTCAGACAATTACTACATGACAAAACAAACTCAATCTAAGAAGACAAATGCTTAAAAAATGTTATATATCCAAACAATAGTGAAACATTTTTGTGACAGGAATTAGAAAGTGTTTTGCTACTTTTAAAACTAAAAATATGAATATTGTTGTGGGCAATGTTTGTTTTTCTCAGCACTCTTTCAACAAAGTTTAAAATAACCAGAGGAAAGGCAGCTAGTCATCACCACCCACTGCCAACTCTTTGACCACTCTTTAATCAACAAATAGTAGGATCAACAGTCACATTATAATGCCTCCATGACTAAAAGGGTGAGCATGTTTTGTGTGATAGGGATTCAGACCCGCGACCTTTGGATTACAAGTTGAATGCCCTAACCACCTGACCACATAAGGCCCGAGGAAAAGTATCTCAGTTCAATATATTGTACACATTTAATTATCCCTTTGTGTACGGTATAAGTTTTCCGTTTTGCTAAGAAATTAATCCTGACACAGTGATTTTTGTGTGATTTTTTATCTGCATTCTTTAAGTTACTTGTCTGTATTGTCCTTTCAGGGGATGATGAGCATGTGGCTTAACATCTGAAATTTTTTGAAGTAATGAAACTTATGTGAAAGTCAAGTGTGAAGATTGCTGACATCAGTGGTCATTGAGTCAACCAATTAGTTCAGTACTTTATGTTTTGTGTTATCATGAAGTTTATAGGTATAAAGAGTACTGCACACAAAAAAGTTAGTAAGCGACTGCTAAGTGTTATTTATGAAGTCAGGCCTACTAGTATCAGTTATGTGGAACTTTTAGAAGTTGTACTTGTTCTTATAGTACTGTAGTCAGAAAAATAAAATGCTTACATTATCATTAATTGTTTAAGTGTAGTTTTTCCTTTTCTTACTAAACAATCCAAGAAAAACCTGCCCAACAATAGAATAGTTGTTACAACTCTTTCTAGTAGTTGAAATTATATTTTTAAAGTTAACTGGCCATTATTTTTAAACAATCTGTACATATATAAAATTCAAATCATTAGTGCATCAGAGCTAACACCATAAACAAGAAATATGTTTTCTGTTTAAATATTTTCTAATTTATATGGCTTCAATATGTAATATTATTACATACCGACTAGGCTTAGGTAACTCTATCTGAAATGAGACTTATAAACTTCAGTTGATAATTGCAGAAAAAAATACTGATACATTTGTGACTGACTCCATATTCAACTTTTAGTACTTATATTAACTTGCATTATTTCAGTGGTCTCTTGACAACTGAAATACCTAATATAAAAAAATGCTACTAAAGTATAGCAAAATGTCACTTTTTTGTCACTCTTAAGGTAAAATGATGACAAATTCTGTTGATGTTAAGAGTTTATAATTGAGAGTGTAGCAGCTTAATAAATGTGAAAATTTAAAATGGGTGTTCTTACCATTGTTAATAACCCAAACACCTGAATACCTATGCCTGTTAGGTGCCTGGAGAATCAAATACTTCCATCACACACCAAGTCTTTTGATTCATAAGCTGCTCTTGGTGTAATTACACTAAGACAAACTATACAACCGAATATTATGTACACCAGTGACTTTAATAACAGAACATTATGCACACGTTCTATTCCTATTTATGTCAAATGTATTTGCCAAAACTGGTGTTGAATTCATCTATCAATATGAGTTTGTCACTTGCTAAAGTGTGTTTGGTGATGACATTTAAGTCAAAGTAGATGATAGTGACATGGCATGAGGGATTCACAGGGAATTATAGTTTCATAAGACATTCATTTATAACTGTTGGAAGATCTGGTAGTTGTTTCAGAAGAAGTAACTTTATTGTAAATCAAACTCCATGAACTCTGTCCCTGTATGATGCTTTTTACTTTCCAGAAGGATAAGTAATCATCTCAAAGTTTGCTGACAAAGCCTCCTCTAACCAGTCAGGTCTCATTAACTGTTGCGATATCAATGCTGTAATAATCCAGCTCTCCTTTCAGATCTTAATTCATTTCTCTGTCCATTATTGTTTGGACATTCCATGTTCCCAGCATGAGGTTTCTTTTTCTTACAGATTTTTACCATTAAGTGGATGGTTCACCACCTGTGGTAAGCTGGCCAGACATTGTAGGGCAGGTGATGCTTGGGGCACCTTTTCTAGCCACTTCCTTTAAAAAAAATGAACGGTGATCAGGGTTGTTTAGTTGCCTGGGATGCTAGTGAATTCCTTTGCTTTCTTGGAATTCAGAGTTTAATGACCAATGTCCATCCCAGGGCCATCTACATGCAGGATTGTGACTGGAACTTCCAGTGGTCTCCTCTATCTATCGTTTGTCATGACCCCATTGCTGAAGGGTATTAAATGATTGAAAAGTAAAAGCAGAGAGATGAATTACACAATAAACACCAAGGCACAAGAGTTTTTATAGTGGAAAAGTCATTGTACAAGGGCATTCCAATCTACTCAACTGCAAAAGCCTGAATCCAATGGCACATTGAGTTGTTATGGATGGAGACTTTCTTGGCTTTAGTGGATAGCCACGATATCTGTAGTGCTTTCTCCAGCTTTCATTGCTCCACATTGTGCTACAGCACCTCCTTCATAGCCATTGAATCAAGGCTGGTTTTATCCATCCAGTCTGCCAGCACAGTCTCCAAGTTTTAGGAATAGGCAAATCCCCACTTTACTGAGAGTAGGAGACCAATTGATTACCCTCGCTTAATTTAGACCACCTGTTTGTTTACCAGGGTGTGACTGCTGCCATGTGCAAACAATTATTTGGAGCCACAGGTGTGAGCTGGTTGCAAGTGGAAACCAATGCAAATGAACTACTCCAATAAGGGCATGACTTATTCTCCATCTCTGATGCTACTATTCTCTGACACCCCATACATGATATAAATAGCTAAATTACATATTGATCTAATTACAGTTAATACTGTAAATTATAGAAACACAAATAAACATACATCTTATTAAGCAGGAGGCAAATTCCAGTTAGAAGCCCAAATCCTATATAACAGATGCACAGCCTGTATGTATATGATTTCCAGTGTATCCAGTCAAATGCTACTTCTTTTAATCCATTAGTATATTATGGCACCCTTGCTAAAGTAAGTCTGCCCAATGAAAAGACCCGTAAAGGGCGATTATGCAGAAAACAAACCAGATGCAGCCAGTTCTTGATAGTTGAAAGATTACTTATGATAAGTTAGTACAGAATTTGTGGAAAGCCAGAGATATGAATATACACTGATCATTTTGTTCATCGAGTAACGTTTCTTTGCTCTAGTTCAGAATGGTCCTCTAATAGATCATCACTTTTCAAGTTTTCTTTACCTTATATTGTTTACAGCCAACTAAGTAAGTACATTTTATGTTGTACAACTGAGTGTTGGAAAATTTTGGTTAAGAACCTGGAAAGTTTTATTTGTGATGCAACAGATAAATGTGTTCTTGCAAACAATGTTGCAACATGTTAGGCAGTTTATGTAGTTATACTATTGGATTAGTTTGGTTTGGTTTTTGGAATTTCGCACAAAGCTACTCGAGGGCTATCTGTGCTAGCCGTCCCTAATTTAGCAGTGTAAGACTAGAGGGAAAGCAGCTAGTCATCACCACCCACCGCCAACTCTTGGGCTACTCTTTTATCAACGAATAGTGGGATTGACCATCACATTATAACGCCCCCACGGCTGGGAGGGCGAGCATGTTTGGCACGACGAGGGCGCGAACCCGCGACCCTCGGATTACGAGTCGCACGCCTTACGCGCTTGGCCATGCCAGTCCCTATTGGATTAGAATGCCATTGCTACAATACTGTTGGTAGACTCAAACCTCTGCCAGACCTGGTAACATTACAAACATCATACCACAGGCTAGCAATTCTAATCTGAGTACTGGCATGGACAGCCAGTAAGGAAGATCAAACAGAAAATAAATGATAATAAAACAAAAAAACCTAATTTATATAATAAGCAAACATCCAATTTCCACCAATATTATTACAAAATAATAACCATAAAACCCTACTAGATAGTTTACTAATAACTGAGCATCCATTTTCCACCCTTATCAAAATATAATCCAGCCAAGTGGGGCTCAACTGATTCAAAATAGCCTTTTCAGGCTTCGCATGGTAAATATGCAACAAACCAAATAATACAAGTCAATATTTGAAACCAGTATTTTTAATATTTAGGTAAATTCTAGTGTTCTCTCAAATATCGCTCACTGATAATAATTGTAACCACACATTTAATAATTGGTAAGTCAATAATACTCATTTTTAAAGTTTAAAAATGTTAATAATTTCCAGATTTTATACATCCATTGAATATTAATTTATCTGTTAGTAATTGAAAATTATCTAAAGAAGAAAATATTAGTATGCATTAGAAACAGTTATCTATATCTTTTAATAAGAAATAACTATTCCCTTTAACATGGCCAGGTGTGTTAAGGCGTTCAACTTGTAATCTGAGGGTTGCGGATTCGAATACCCGTCACACCAAACAGGCTCACCCTTTCAGCCATGAGGGCGTTATAATGTTCGGACAATCCCACTATTCATTGGTAAAAGAGTAGCCCAAGAGATGGAGGTGGGTGGTGATGACCAGCTGCCTTCCCTCTATTCTTACACTGCTAAATTAGGGACAGCTAGTGCAGATAGCCCTCATGTAGCTTTGTGCGAAATTCCAAAAACAAACAAAACAAACAAACAAATCCTTTAATAAAGTATATATAATACTAATCTTTCATCAAAAATAACATCCAAGTCTACATAACATCTAATAAAATTATATTTATTTGTTTGTATCGATGATTTCAATAACACAATAAACTAATTACGATGTTGTAATTAAATAGGATAAGTTATGTAGATGTATATAGTCAATGTTATGTTATACATATATATATATATATAAATCAAACATGATAATCATGTGTATCATTAGTAGATGTATCTATAGTTTTACGAGGATTCTTATGTTACTGATGATATAAATCAGGAATGGACAAAATGTTAGTTTTGTTCCAGTGACTAACAAGGTAGATATGTTTTTTTGTCTAAAAAGGTAATTTTATATTAGCCAGAGATAAATGGATAATTGTTAAAGATATACTTTTTCCACAGTACGATCGGTTACACTATGTAACACAAATTTTGTTCCTGAATACTATGTGTTATTTCTTAATTGCTTATATTGTAAAAGTACAGAAAATGGCCATTATTCCCTTCAAACTTTGCTTTTGTGACCTGGATAATGAAATTTAGAAATTAACCTATTTTCTATGTATAAACGGGCAAATTTGTACATTTTCATTTACATAAGGTCTGAATAAAACATATGAATGAAGATTTACATGTATTTATACTACAATTATAGAAAAATGTTTGGAAGTGAATAGTTTTTTGAGATGGCTGCTTTCTCTCTGGTGGAGTGGGTACAGGGAGCTTAAGGCAGTGTGGCACTGGAGTGGTGAATGATGGAAGGTCCGGATACATTATAGCAGACGCATTATTGCTAGCCGCCTTTTGGAAGGGTCCACCATGCCGACGTAGTAATTGCTTGAGTGGTCAGTGGGTTCACGCCAAATTTTTGAAATAAGGAACTTCATGGTAGAAAATTGAGTTCATTCTTTCTCTCTCCAAATAAATTAGAAAGAATGTTTGATACAATTGAAAAAGTATTGAGTGAAGAGAACCATTGACACCTGAACTGGTGAACGAAGTATTTACACGATATCAGATGGTCAGGTGCCAATCGCACTTTTCGGTACTTGTGTCAAGACATCCGTGAACATTATTCCAAGATCTAAATAAAAGGAAAGAAGAAGACGCGAATTTTGAATCAACGAATGGGCCTTCCACAAGTGAATCTGGATGGTTATGGTTGTCCTCCATACAGACAATTGGACTTTTCAAAAAGAATTCTCTGTGTATAACATTGGCACCTTCGTAAACATTGTGTCAAATGGAAGGCATGTGACATTTAATTTTGGATCATCCATCGCGAAAGGACGACATTCTTATACTTCCAAACATAATTCTGAATAAGATTATTAATGAAAGTGTATTTAGAATATTTACACATAACAATGTAAAATCATTATATTTGGCTTATATATGCTACATCACATGTATACTAAATTTATCGTACGATTATATTATACACACATATATATATACATTATAATTATTTAATTATATGTTATTAATTAGTATATTATTTATTATATATAATCAGTTTAGAATATTATGTTAACGTGAGGATTGTTTAAGCAAATCAGTAAATAATGTTTATTGTAAACATTGATTAACAAAAAGAGCAAGAAATTAAAGAAAATTTAGATTTTTAAGGGTGGTATACACACATGGAGAAATGGCATAAAAAGGATTGTTTGTTTTGGAATTTCGCAGAAAGCTATAATGAGGGCTATCTGCGTTAGCCGTTCCTAATTTAGCAATCTAAGACTAGAAGGAAGGCAGCTAGTCATTACCACCCACTGGCAACTTTTACCAACGAATAGTGGGGCTGACCGTCACTGTATATTTCCCTCACGGCTGAAATGGCGAGAATGTTTGGTGTGATAGAGATTTGGACCTGCGCCTCTCAGATTGAGAGTCGAGCGCCTTAACCACCTGGACACTCTGGGTGTGCATAAGAAAGATGCCTGTATTGCGAATTTAAGTTAAACAATGGATAAAGCACAGTTAGCTAGTAGTTAGTGTTGAGAATTATGAGTTAAAGAGTGATAATAATAGAACCAACGCTCAGTAACTCAATAAGAACGCTGACAAAAAAACGCTAGTCACGAGTTTAATAGTGATACGTTACTATAGCATCTAAAATTGGCACTTTGATGTAAAATTCATCTCTATAGATTGGAGCAATGGTACAAGTGAGAAAGCAGTCTGCTCACTCACCATTATAGAAATCAGTTACTTGGGAGTTTTGAATAATGTTTTGGGAAAGCCCGATGAGTTTCAGAAATTAACAAATTCTGGAGTCGTTCTGCCTCCAGGTCGAAATTCGAGTTCAAGAATGATGAAGATTTTCAATTTTCAATGGAACATCTCAACTTTCTTGAAAGTAAGACTGCTGTTTCTCCTGTTCAGTCAGTGTAGTTTAGAATAGAATAGCGAAGTACAAATATAAAGGAAGTTAGTATCCATAATGTGGTTAAACATATTATATATGAAAAATGTTCAACTCAAAAATTAAATATTAGCAAATAATTATAGTTATTGAAGAATGTGTGTTATTGTAATAACTTAAATAAACTTGATGTACTTTATTGAACCTCAGTTTCAGAATCAGTTTCTTTAGACTAACCATACATTTCCTCGATTTAGTAATTTGTGAGCTCCACTTGCCACCGCATTCCGCAATTAAATTAATTTGGTGTAATTGGCAGTAAAATCCAACGACTAGTCTAAGGGCCTGTCAATATATGTTACCAAGGTAACCCACGGAGAACTTTGCTTTGTGTTACCTTGTGCAAAGATGTCGACAGCAGTGTCCTTCAATTGTTGTTTAGATCTATTCCCAAGATACCTGGTGTGGATATTAAAATTCTAATTAAAATGGAGTACAAAACATCCCCGTTGAGCCAAAAATGCTTGGCCTTTCAGCTGTGGGGGCATTATAATGTGATGGTCAATCCCACTATTCGTTGGTAAAGAGTAGCCCAAGAGTTGGCAGTGGGTGGTGAAGACTAGCTGCCTTCCCTCTAGTTTTACACTACTAAATTAGGGATGGCTAGCACAGATATCCCTCAAATAGCTTTGTGCAAAATTCCAATAACAAACAGAAAGGTAGAAAATGGCCCCCTTTCAGCTGTTCATTAAATAAAATATAATTTACTTTTAAGATTCCATAAGATTCTTTTCTGATTCCATAACAAATAATATACTGTAGTTTAATATTCTTTAATGTCAATATCCTTCCATAAACTTTGTTTACAGCTGATGTATTTGTTTAATGCTCAGAGAAAACATAGGAGGCTCCCTATTGGTACAGTAATTTGTGTGTCATAAGTGAACAAACACACAGACTATTGACTACTTACACAGTTATCTATAAAACTGTATACAAATTCATTGAAGGAAACACTTGATATTCAAAACCTTTTCAAAATGTAAAGTTTCTTCAAAGACACTGAACCATCACTTAAAATAGTTAACTAAGAAAGAAATTATACCTATACACTTTTTCAACCTCGTGTGCACTTGGTAACCTTTAAGAGGGATTGCCTCCTTGCATCTCAGGCACTGTTTGTACTGGTCTTGAGAGTCACACTCAACTAGCAAGTGTTCTGTATAGCCAGCTATCTCGACAACCTTAAAAAACATGAGAAAAGGTATACATGGATATAAGTTGCTTGTATCACTGGAATTTATAACTTCAGCAGTACAAATAGCCACATCATATTCTTGGTAGAAATGAAAAGTTGGTCTATTTAAAACAAAACTAAACAGTATTTATTTAAAACAATTATGAAATGGAACTTTAGTTGCTTTGTTTATAAAATACAAAAAAATAGAAAACTATTATCACCTTATTTCAGTGTTGTTTTTATGTATGAGTTTTAAAACTTACAAGTACCAAGTTGGTAAGACATAATAACATTTTTAGGGTCTCTTTCAGAGATAATACCATCCTTGTCAACCAGTTTATGGATGATAACTACCTACATATCTCAACACAGGGATGACTGACAGACATAACACCTTCTTATATACATCTTCCTATAGATCTCAGTGTAGGCACTGTACCTTGTTATTGATACAGACATAGGTATGGCCCCTTCCTACGTATGTCAGCATAAGGACGACACATAACATATTTCTATGTACATTAACATAAGTATGGCCCCTTTCCATGTACATTAACATAGGGATGACACTTCCTATCTTTATCAACAAAGCAATGACTTCATTTGAGCATCAATGCAGAAATGATACCTTCCATCAATGTATAGGTGACAGTGATGACACATTCCCATTAACATCAACATAGGA
This sequence comes from Tachypleus tridentatus, assembly GCF_004210375.1. NCBI lineage: Eukaryota > Metazoa > Arthropoda > Merostomata > Xiphosura > Limulidae > Tachypleus > Tachypleus tridentatus. The sequence goes on from NC_134834.1 coordinate 149,134,823, forward strand.
AGAAAAATTAACCCTCACAATTATTTTTCCAAATATAATGGGCATAAACTCGGTATAAATCAGAAAATAAATCTTAAATGTCATTGCATCAGGTGAATTTAGTGGCAAGACACTGGATTTTTCTGTTATGCCAAATGGAAAAAAAATAACATTATTATTTATAATTAAATGTAAAGGAAAATGTACCTTAAATAAGAGTTCTTGAAAAGAATGATAGTAAATTTTTCCTCCTAATTTTAATCTCTAACATTATGGGCTCATTTTTACTTCCTATGTAACTTTGTCGGCAAATATATAAACCATCTAAAAAAGGTGCACAGTAATGTTATTACAATGTTTCAGATTTTTAAACCTACACTATTGGTTCTTCTTTACTCATGACCTGTCTCAAACAACAGGTCCCCATTGAGAGCTTTAATTAAAGAAAAGAAATAAATTCCAAGTTGCACAAATCTTTATTTTCCATTTTTCAGAGAAAATGGAGAAACTAGAAAAATGGGTACTTTCTAACCACTAAATTGAGTTTCTAATCTTCTGACAGAAAAAAAAAAATGAAAATGTTCACCATATTTTCAATTTTTTGAGCTAAGGGAACAACTGAACTAATAAATAACAAATGAAATATGAATTGATCTCTCTAGTCAGGAAAATCAATTTTAATCCAAGTATTGTGAATGTTAAAACACAAGTTTTTGACAAGTTATGTACAAGTCCTTTTTATTACAAGTATTAGATTATTTTTATATATTATACATTCTCACCTGTTTGCAGTTTTGACAGAGCATCAACATTGGGCAGTCTTTGTAATAATGAAGATCTAATTGCTCAGGATTAAAAGAATCATTTTTTTCTTCACAAAACATGCAGATCCTAATGAAAAGTAAAATTATTATTATCGTCTCCATAAAGATATCCACGAATGAACAAGTTATGTCAATATGTAATTTTCCTTTAAACTAAAGCATAAACTTAAGATAGTGTATTCAATACACTGTTGCAGTTGTCAGGTAGTGAGTCGATATTATACAAAAATAGTTCATTAATACAGGGTATTCTAAAGGCAAAAAAAAATCCCAATGTTAAGAAATGTAATATCTCAGCCGGTCATGGTATCTTCATGACTCAATCCTATAGGTGTGAGTCATTCCTTAAACCCACTCTTTTTCTGGTTTGATTTCTTTTGCATTTTGCACAAAGCAATATGAGGGATACATGCACTAGCTGTCCCTAACTGAGCAATAAAACACAAGAGATACAATAAATAAGTAAAAGGACAAACTTAATCAATTGTGCCTATTTCATTTTTAGTCAGAAGTCTTTGTATGATCAAAAACTGATAATTCAAAAAAGGAAAAAAATCGCCAGAAAAAGTGGGGGTGGGAGGTGGCTGCAAAAAACGTTTTGTTTGAAATGCAAGCAGAGTTACCTGATGGCTATCTGCAGTAGCTGTCCATAATTTAGCAGTCAAACACTATAGGGAAGACAGGTAGGAAACAGTATTTGCTTCCAAGTCTTGGGTACTCTTTTACCAACAAGTCGTGGGATTGACCATTACTTTACAATGACCCCACAGCTAAAGGAATAAGTACATTTGGTGGGATCGATTTGAACTCATGACCCTCGGAGTGCATATTTTTTCTGTGTATATTTCATTCTGATATTTATAATACAACTGTCATAAAAAGATAGTTTAGTAGCACCTACAAATTATGCATTTTCATCATCTATTATTAATTACCTTATTTCATTATAATGCTCAGCAGTTCCACACTTTAATAAAAAATTATTTTTCTATTGTATTTTACAACATAAACACTACAATAAAAAAGCTTCTGCCAAAATAACAGCAAATAGAAAAGCTTTAAGTATTCTTAATTGTGTTGCATTTTAAAAAAATAAGCTCTAACTGACATTATTTAGTTAGTATTTGATCCCCACGAGATTCAGTGAAATATGATTTATTAACAGAATAAACGGTTTTAATAATTTTATAGTATGGTTTGTTTTGAAATTTTATGCAAAGCTACACGAGGGCTATCTGTAATAATACTGAAGTATGTGATTTTAATCTTGGTACTCGTATACAATCATAAAAATTTTGTTCACTAAATTTGGTACCAACTTATTCATAATAGATATTTTTCCTGCAGTTGTTATAAAAGGCAACTCACAAAATTGTCTCCCATTTCTGACAGTCACTTCATGAGCTGCATTTGAAAAGCTGTGTACCAAAGTAAGCCTCAACATTCACTCTTGAAATGCAGGGAGAACAGACATGAATAATGTTTGTGTCCAATTTTGTTTCACAAACAGGTTATTCTACAATAAATTATTAGGAATTAATCATACTATAATTTATATTTCAAAATGTGATGTAAAGAATAAAACTGTAGATTTACTGTATGTTATTATTGAACGGTTCTTAGCATGACTGAAATACTCAACAATTACCTTCTGCCGTGGATGATATAAGTTGCTCAGAGACATGGTTCCCAGTGAAATCAGAAGTGTAACACAATTAACTTTTTTAAAGTCCGTGAAATAATTTGAACTGGTAGATTAACTTAAAACCTTCCTGTCACTGGATACTTTTGCTTACTGGATTTTGCTTTCTTGACACAAATATATCAATTTATTATGACCCTATACCTATATATTTATCATTTTAATATCACATTATTAATAACTCATACTTAAAACTTTATTCTTCACACTAGTTGTAGTTGATTATCAAATTATATTATAAAAAGATCTGTTATATTTAGTTATAATTTGTGATTCAGGATTAAGTGTATTTACGAAAAACTGTAGTAATTTTTAAATAAACAGTTATTTCAATCCTGTAATTTTGTTAATAACAATTAAGTTTTTCTTTTTGACAAGTATCTTAACATGTTAATTCATTCAAATTCTTTTTTCAGATTTGTGTCATTTTATACTTATCCAAAATAAAAACAACATCCAAGTACAAAACTTGGAATAACTTAGCCCATTCTATATTACATCTTGTATGGTACACTCTTTTTAAAAATTCTTTTAGCATCTATACACATCACCTTATGATTAGAAAAATTAACCTTTGAACTTGAATATTTTGGAAAAAGAATAAAGGGTTTGAATTACCAAAGTAATAGATTCTGGAGTATCATCTAAAGATATCATTGTTGTTTTATAATATTTTATGGTTCACATTGTCTATTGCTATTTTTTTAACATATTGTTTATTTCTAACCAAAACCATGGAAATTCTTGGCACATTTGATGATAAAAAGTCACCTTGTATACACCTATAATGTGTACAAACTTCTTCTATCAAAATAACAGCTTTTTTGTTGAAACAAATGTTACAATGGAAAACAGAAATTCACTGTGTAAGTGAAGAGCTGGAACCAAAATTATTTACAAAATTATATTCCCATTAAATAGACATAACATAACATGTTTTCCTTTATTGTAAAACAGTAAATTCACAAATATTGATCAAGTCCATTGAGCCATTACAAGCATACAAAAAAAAAAGTTTGTCCTTCTATGAGTACAAGTTTTTTTGCTTTAAAACTATTCTGAATTTTAACACTGTTTACTGAGATGGTCACACAGAAATAATATCAGATGAGAACATAAACATGGTACTATCTTCTAACAATTTCACTGTAAGATTGTTTAATAATATTGTGTATTCACTCATGTCTCATGAAATAACTGAGACTGGCATATTTGAAGTACCATAAAATGCTTATCAACATTTCATGTTGTTTTTGTTTTTAAAATATCAATAATTACCATAAACAAGGCAAGTCAAGTAAAGTTGATTTCTTCTAGCACATACCAGTACCATATGCTAGCTCCTTGCTAGCTTTTGTCCCATATAGTTAAGACACTGCATAGGGTGCCCTGACAGTTATTTCAGTCCCTAAATTTGATTAGTATGTTCATTCAAACAAGACCCTTAGAATATGCCCTTGGTACTAATATATGGGAATTCTAAAGAATGATAAGTATTCTTACCCTGGCTCATTCAGTTGTCAACATGGATCAGTGAAACATCACCACAGTGTTGAAATTTACATGAGGTAATGGCAAGGAAAAATTAGCCAAAGGAGTCTAGATATTTTATGTAGGCCAACATTCACACAGGAACGTTTTACAATTAACAGAAAAATGTACATGAGAACTAAAATATTGAATGCATACACTTGAAACAATTATTATTGAAATTCTTTATACTTAAATTGGCATGCAGTTGTTTGCCACAAATTAAAAATAACTTTTCTTTAAGATTAGATACACTGCCATATATGCACTGACAAATACATTTCCACCCTCTCGTTCACCTTCAAGTATAATATGCACTACATTACCAAAAGTTATTGCAAAGCTATACGAGGGCTATCTCCATTAGTTATCTCTAATTCTGCAGCGACTATGGATCAATGAAACATTACCATAGTGTTGAAATTTACATCAGATAATGGCAGGGAAGAATTAGCCCCATAAAATGGAAAGAATGATAAAATATTCTCTTGTCCTAACACTTTCCCACAGCACAGTATGTATATGTAAAGGGCTACGATATATTACTTTTGAAGATTCATCCCATTATCTGTTGCATGACCAAACTAATCTTTTTAAAGAAAACTAATTTAAGCCTACTTTTCTAAATCAAGTTCTGTAATGTTATCTTCATCCCACGAATCTGACCGTAGATGTAACAGAGACTGGTTGGCTCGTGAAACAGAGCGTGAATTGTGTCCACTCATAAAAGACACTCGACCCATGTCTAATGAAGAGGATCGTCTTCTCTGAGGACGTCTCTTGGGGCTCGTTTGAAGACTTGATGCTCTGCTGGGGCCCTTTTGTAACAATAAAATAATGAATAATAAACAACTGCCATAAAATTTTACAAATAATGCCACATTAAAATAAGTCTCTTCTGTCATTACAAAAATCATATTTACAGAATATGAATAGATATAAATTTAAATTTATTATTATTTATAAAATTCAGATACTTTAATATATTTGTATTTTCAATGTGGTCTGGTAAAAGATTTCAGAACTGATAGAGCAGAATAATTCTGCAACAATATCTAACTTAGGCTAATGTGACTTACAAGCTCGTGAAAAACCACAGAAAAGACATTACCAGGTCCAGATGATTTTGATATATATCATATTATCATAAAGTATACATAGTTCTTCTTACCCCACCAAAACCTCCTATCATGTTAAGCCTACTCTTCAACTTTCGAATCTCTTCCTCTCTGTCTGAAGACTCTCTGTCTCCCTTTATGAATATTTAAAAACATACTAAGAGAAATGTATACAATCTGAAACAAAGCATTAAATATTTCAAAACAGTAATTTATGTTGAAAAATGTCTTCTTAACAAAATAAATAAAAGTTTTAATATATGTTGTGTTTCAGCACTACCGTCATTGCCATGTAATAAAAATGTGGTTGGAATTTTCCTCTCATATTAAGAGTTCCATAGCAACAATAGATGAAACTGAGAATAAGTGAGACCAATGTAATTAGTAGCAAAATTTTATTTAAAGTAACTACATGCTTAGACATAGTAAATGTGACTATATACATGGTCACATAGTAAGTGTGACCATACCCTTGGTAACACAGTAAGTGTGAATACATGTTTGTTGCTGTTAAAGAAACAAAACGATTAAATTTGCAAAGAAATCAAGGTTTTGTTCATGGGTGCCCAGAAACATATTTCAAGAGTGTGCAAAACATTTATATATGGAATCAGCTTCTACAGTTTGAGTCAACAGACTAAAAGAATATGTGTTATGTGTGCTTAAACACAAAGTTTCAGTTTTAATAAACACTACTTGAAATGTTTAGTTTAACAACAATGTTAAATTTGCATCATAATATGTGCAATATTTTGTGAAATGTATGTGTGTGTGTTTTCATATAGCAAAACCACATCAGGCTATCTGTTGAATCCACCAAGGTGAAGTAAGCCCCTGATTTTAACGTTGTAAATCCATAGACGTACAACTGTTCTAGTGGGAGGCATTCTGAAATGTATGTGTGTGTGTTTTCTTATAGCAAAGCCACATCAGGCTGTCAGCTGTGTCCACCAAGGGGAATCGAGCTCTTGATTTTAACATTGTAAATCCATAGACCTATAACTTTCCTCGTGGGGAGCATTGTAAAATGTAGGTAGGGCAAATACTCCCTCTTGCCCCTTCCTGCAGGTGCCCATGGTCTTGTTAAATTCCTTTTTATATCTTTAAAGAGTACTTTCTACTCTGCCTGAAAACCTTTTAATGTATTTGTAAAATCATCTAATAGAATAATTAATCTTACAAAGTTTAGCAACTAAACATGTAAAAGTTAACTTTTTAAAATGTTCTCATCCCACTCGGTTATTACTACTGTACTTATGGACAGAATGCTTAGAAACAAAATCAGCAATTATACTTTTTGGCCAATCTACATCAAGAATGCAATCTCAGTTGTCATTTATACTTTACTGACCTCTGAATGTTTTTTTTTCTTCTAATTATGGAGATCTCATTATGTAGCCAAAATACATTCAGTTTTGAATACATCGTGGAACATTTCATATACACTTAGGAATCTTTGAAAATATAAAACCATCCCATCAGCAGGGAATGATGTCTGAAAAAATATGTAAAAATGTAACACATCAGTGAATTTATCTGTTAACAAGGATCAAGTATTCTAATCCCAGAAGCATTACCTGCCTGTCAATCTTGTCAAATTCCTTAAAGATCCTGCGAAACATGATGTTTTTCCGGGTCTTTTCTTTATCCCGAGGTAAATGTTGCTTGACCAGTTTACCCACAGTTTTATACAAATCAATGATTATACGTTCTGCTACTTCTCTCACCTGGCCGGCCGGATGGGCTAAAGCTTTGATGCTGAACAGCATCACATTTCCTACTGTTAAACCTCTGGAAATAACCGAAATATACAAAATATTTAACATGAAGTAATCTTTTGTTAAGTAATTAAATATTTACATCATTTATTGAAATTATTGAGGTTGATTAAGGAGATTTAGATCAAGCTAGACATGGTCAAATCTAAGCTTAAATTTGGTATTGTAGAAGAAATATCAGTTAAAACTGGTTTCTGAATTACAAATTGCATGATCAAAAACTGGTAAGACTGCACTGAAATATTATGCCTAATGCATAATGAAGGTCATGACTTAGTACTTTCTTTTTAAGGCTTTACTTAGTGTAAGTAAATAATCAATACGTAAGAGAAAACTACATTGAACTAACTATAAGTTTTCAAGCATTGGGCAGTTCCAGTCTCCAGAATTCATGATAAAGAAAAAACAAAGCAATATACAAAAAGATATAATTAGGCTATCTATTTCAATTAAATGTGTATTTTAGGGCATATTGTACAGTTATATAATATAATAAAAACTGTGGCACTCACTGACGATCATTAATGGAATACTTCCGTAACAGAGCTTCGACGAGTTCACAGCGGCTCTGGGCTAAGCGAGAATTGATGGTACCAGGAAAAGGTTGAAGGGTATGAGTAGGTACTGCTCTCAAAGACTCATAAACAAATAAAACATACTGGTCAACAAAGACTATGAATTCATGTTTTATTTAAATAATACCAGAAATATAAACATATCTTTCTAATAGAGTTCAATGTATTGATATCCATTTGAAAATTATATTGCATTTAATAATGACTCATAAACTGAATTTTGATTTTAAATGACTTATCCTCTTGTGAATACATTAAAGTATACATCATAACTGTCATGTTTCAAAGATTTTATTTTGTTTGTCTGTTTTTTAAATTTAACACAAAGCTACATGAAGGCTATCTAGGCTAGCTGTCCCTAATTCAGCAGTGTAAGACTAGAGGAAAGGCAACTGGTTATCACCACCCACTGGCAACTCTTTTACCAATTAATAGTGGGATTATAAGGCCCCCACAACTGAAAGAGCAAGCATGTTTGGTGTCACAGGGATTCAATCACACAACCCTCAGAATGCAAGTCCAGTGCTCTAACCACCAAGCTATGCTGGACCCTTGTTTCAAAGAACTGAATCCTCGAATACACAGGTGGAAATTTCTAACTTAGTGACAGTTTACAATCACCTAAAGGATAATATTTTACTGAATTCTATAACATAAGGAATTACCATCATGGTGGTTCCTGCTAAAATTATGTAATTATTTAATATTGGTTAATTGTAACCTATAGTAAAGGAAAGCCATTGTTAAACATTTCTTACTTTCACGTCCTTATAACCACACCAATTTTTAAACATTTCTTACTTTCACATCCTTGTAATAAAGCCATTTTTAAATATTTCTTACTTTCACATCCTTATAATAAAACCATTTTTTAAACAATTCTTACTTTCACAACCTTATAATCAAACCATTTTTTAAACATTTCTTACTTTTACATCCTTATAATAAAATCATTTTTTAAACACTTCTTACTTTCACATCCTTATAATAAAACCATTTTTTTAAAACATTTCTTACTTTCACATCCTTATAGTCTGCCATTTCAAGAACAAACTTAGCTGCAGTACTTCTAATTCTGGGTGCCTGGAAAGAATAAATAGTTCATGAATTTTGCTTGTAGTTTGTCCAAATGTTTAATTATATTTTATTATGTGATAAATTTATTATCAAGATTACTTGATGCATACATCATCATTTAACAGATGAAGAAACACCTCAGTTTAGTAATGAAGAACATACTTTGATATAATTGATTCGTGATGAAGAATATTTTAATTATTATTTTAAAGTTGTAAATTTGTAAACATATAATGCTTTACTATAAGAAAATGTGAAGGAATTAGATTGTTTGATGCCTATAAGTTAAACTTCATAAAATAAAAATATAATTATTTGGTTTAAAAAAACTAATAAAACGATGTTATTCATCTTGTTAGAGTAAAATATAAAGGTTGGTGTTTATAATTATCAAACCAACATAGAAACAGTCGATAAACTTTAATGCTTCAAAACATTATATACAAGATAACAACGAAGAAAAACAAAAAAGACACATGCATCTAAAAATAATATCTGGATATTATAAAACTCGCGTGGTAAACTATTTTGACTGTACATAGTTATGGTTTGATATTATGTAGCCTGAAAGAGTAAACATTTCTTTATAATAATTAATGATGGCCACTGAGATCCATGGGCATCAACTTCTATCTAAGAGGGGTTGATCACCTATCTTTCTTACTGTATTATTTAATGGTAAAAACTAATTTACCAAACTGAAATCAAATAAACATTTATCTTGCAAAGAGCTATGTTAGACCAAATGCACTAACAATGGACATGTGCAATTAGGTTAAGAACTGGTGTTATAACATTTCACTGGACTCACACACAGTAGAGGCTTTTTTATAGCTTAGTGTATGTGATTGTGAAAGAGAATAAAGACAGATATATAAATACTGTTAACTTTAACCCCCTTTTTTCTAGGTTTGTTTTTACCACTACTTCTCTCATGCATTTTTTTAATTCAAAGAAAACATGTGACATGACATGATTACATCAAAAATATTAATTACATTATGTAACAAAATTTTTACTTTTTCTTGTTCCTGGGCAGAAAGTGTTATTTCCCAATTTCTTATGCCTAAAGTAAATGGAAAAAAAACTATTTTTCTCTTCAAACTTTGCTTTTGAGACCTGGAAGTGTATAATGAAAACATGGTGGGAGACTGTATTTGGGGGCTGATAGATGAAAGTGATTTACATTACAGTCATAAATCTAAAACAAATACTCACTTCTAAACATTTGTATAACTTTAGTATAAATACAAGTAAATCTTGATTTGTGTGTTGTTTTATTCAGACCTTATGTAAATGAAAATGTGTAAATTTGCCAGTTTTTACATAGAAAATAGGTTAATTTCTAAATTTCATTATCCAGGTCACAAAAACAAAGTTTCAAGGGAATAATGGCCATTTTCTGTACTTTTACAACGTGAAAAATTGAAAATAACACATACTATACAGGAACAAAATTTATATTACATAGTGTTATTTCATCAAGTTTTAAATGTTTTACAGTAAATTGATAAGAATATATATGCCATTAAAAAAAGAAATCCTCAAGAATCATCAAGGAAATGCTTATAACAAACTTACTGTATCACCAGTTCTCATAATGACTAAAGGCAAAGTCCTGTTTATTGCAACTGAAATCTCATTTTTTGGAACTCTGAATGGAAAGGAAAAAATAATCTTTGAAAGATTCCATATAAAATGTACTAATAATTTTGAGATACCAATAGATATTCTCAGAAAAATACACTTCTAATAACAATATTTCTATTTTGTTACAAACAAATAAATCAAAAGCCCTATTTATTAACATTTTTAAAGACACTTACCTTAAACTGTTTTACTTACCTATTAGAAGGAAGAAATTGGGTGAAAATGATTTTCATAAGTTCCAGAGCAAGAATAAAAACCTAAAAAAGAAGAACAGATTTTATAACCAAAACCAGTTCTGTAGACAACCAGATTCAGTTCAACTGTTACAAAGAATTAAGATTATATGTGAAGAAAGATTTATAAATGTAGACCTATACAAACATACTAAGCTTTGTACAAAAAGGAGTGAACTCTTTTCCTATTTCGTAATATCTGAGGGTCACAGGTTCGAATCCCCATCACACCAAACATGGTCGCCCTTCCAGTTGTGGGAGCATTATAATATGATGGTCAATCTCACTATTTGTTGGTAAAAGAGTATCCCAAAAGTTGACAGTGGGTACTGATGATTAACTTCCTTCCCTCTAGTCTTACACTGCTAAATTAGGGATGGTTAGCACAGATAGCCCTCATGCAACTTTCTGCAAAATTCAAAACAAACCATACTCTTCCTACTTCTAAAACACATCAGACAACAATAACTAAAATAATGAGAAACACGCTAAAAAAAATATGTACATAAAACTGAAGTACAAAACTAGATTGTGAGAAGTGTAAAATGTGTCTTGGTAAAAGAGATATCTATTAGAGAAAGACTGATAGGGTTACACCATCTTTCAGGTTTAACCTCTACTTTCAAGCCTCATAATTAGAAGAAAGAAAGAAAAGAAAAAGTTGGGAATTTTCAGGCATAAAATGTCCCATTGGGGGGGGAGTTGCTCCTAATGAAACAAAATTATGAAAATAAAATTAAAACACGTTACAATGATTTATCCATATATCTCCTTGTATATTCCAACACCCAAAAACAGTCACATATCTATACGGACAGTATAATAACATCTAAACTATTTTGGTACTGAATGAATGAACCACTGAATTTTGTCTTCAAATCTTGGCCCCAAACTAAATTGTAGTAATAAACTAAACTACTCAATGCCCTAAATCCACTACTGTTCTTTAAAGCATTATGGAATATATTTTTAAATGTTCCCTAGCAGTTTTAAGCATTTTTGTGGGGTATATATATATATATAGTATCTGTAACACAGATAAGCATAAAGTACCGATGAATTGGTGTGAGCCACTGAATAAGTTCTCAATTGATTAAATATTTTATTAGTACCTTCTCCACACACAATTGATTGAATTATATAACACATTATGTACTAGATATAAAACGATAACATTGACACATAATTCATGCAAAAGCAGGCACATATAAAGATAACAATGGCATATAATTCATACAAAAACAGGTACTGGGTAAATGAAGTAAACCTAATAACTTTGAATGGTTTTATATAAAGCTCTTCTAATATTATTAATATTTAAATTGAGAAACATTTTACTGTTGTACAATAAAGAAACTTTTGTAACTCCTATAGTTAGAAACCAAGGTTTCAATTTTCTAAACAAAAGTAAGAAAATACTTACATTCATAACAACTTGTGTGAAAACAAACTAACTGAGACAACGCAGAATTTTTATATAAATATGTAACAACATTCTCATCATTTGACAAAAGTAGTTATATCAATTATGTGTCATATAAAATAGTATTTTATACTTCCAATTTATAGGATACAGTTACTAATGCTTTAATTATTTCCACTAATTAAATTGTCAAGTAAGGAAGTTAGCACTGAAAACATTCTTTATGAATACACTTTCATTAAACTTAAGATATAAGTTCACAACATTTCAAGAACAGTCAGTATTCACAGGTGCTGACTTATTTTTTTCTGACAAGGGCCAAGACCAAGGTTAAAAATTGACCTAACAATTATGGAACACTCCAAGACAATACAGGTTCTTAAGTGTGCTTCTTAAATGAAATTAACTAGTGCATAACTACAGTAAAACCTATGGCAACATTTTTAAACACATAGCATTGGGTTGGTTTGAATACCTATATATCTAACTGAGTGCTCACTGGAGCATTCTACCAGCTGTAAATCATTGAACAAAAACAACTTACAACATAAAATGATAACATACATATTGCATTTTTCCTCAGACATCTATCTATCTAGTTGGTACCTATGATCATAGGGATATAAATGATATATTTGTAACAGTGGTGTAGGAAGCAGGGGACACTTCCAACTTATCAATAGTTGTCCCAGTAAAAGTTCATCAAAATTAGAAAAATTGCTCTTATGAAAAATTAGAGAATGCATGAAATTTAATATAGAATCCAAGATATTTCAGGATCCTAAGGTAAGCCCCAAACCCCAGTCATAATGGATGCATCTGTGGCACACATTCCCTCTCTTGGCTGAGTCAAATAAACTTTAGCCACCACCCCCCTACTTCTAAATTTGGCTCCTATGACTCTGTATAAACAATATACTTAAAATCAATACATTTTTATTATCACCATAGAAATTAGCAAAATCTTTGTTGCACACAAATACACTTTTACATTTCGTGTTTATATTTTTTTCCTAGAACGTATGTTTAGCAATGTTTACTTACAGACAGCACTTTATCCTTCAACGTCCGTTCCAGTATGTATGTTGTGGCTTTCAAAACGTCAGTGGATGTTTGAAATTTTCCTTTAGGTTTGTACTTTTGATGAAACTTCTGAATCTCCTTCAGTGCCATTTCTCGATTTGAAAATACTTTTGAATAAGCTCTCTCAACCTCAAATAATAAAACAGAAGTAATCATATCAAGAATGTTTTGTGACACTTACATATCACCATCAACACGTAGATATACACTTCATTATATATATATATATATACACACACACACACATATACATACATACACACACACAGCAGGGCATTTTCAACACTAAATAGCCTAAAAAGATAATTAGAGTTTAATGTTCATTGAGGAACCTACTAAACTGAATTATAAATTAAAAGTAAAATAACAGCAACTTACACAGTAGATAAGTTTTGATTCTGATAATAACAATATTTCCACCCACAGAGCATCAAGTCTTCATGAGATAAAAGGTACATTTAAAACAAATGTAGCTCTTACCTAGTGATGTCAGGGGTTGAAACTTTGTAATTATTAAAAACAACACTTGGCTAGTTTAAAAGATTGGCTCTTATTGGACTTTTAATTCATAATACATCCTACTGTTTATCACACTGTGTTTGGTGATTTGTAAATTCATAATATTTTCAGTTTTTGACAGTGTTTGTAATTTCTCGCAATTTACAAACTTGACAACAAATTTTATTACAAACTGTGGCAAAGTTTGATTAACTTTTACCTTTTCTGGAAGGAAGCAACAGAAAGTGTAAGGAAAGTTTGTTTATAACAGTCGCTGATTACAAGTAAATGTTTATGATATCTTTGTGCTTACAATTCTCAAGTGACTAAAAATACATGTTTAATGAATTATTTAGTACTAATATGCCCAAACAGCAATTTAACCAAGGATTCTGTTTGTTTTTTAAATCCATCTGTTAGTTTCAGGCTCTGGGTATCATGTTATGTTCTGATGATTCAGTGAGGTTTTTTTGTAACTGTTCTTATCGTAATAAAGATTTTGCAATAGTTTTTTTTTACTTTTTAATTTTGTTAGGCTGTTACTTGTAGTAGAAAAAATAGTGGTATATGTTTAAAAAAACTTTATATGAGTGGAAAAACAAAACTTAAAATAGGTATCAAAACTGAATTGAACAATATAGGTGCTTGATTTCAAAGGACTTTTCTGGTATAATTGACTCAGCAATAAACCTAATGGGTTATAATGGTAAAATTCGGGGAGAGATCCCTAGAGTGGGTACTTGCTGATCAGCACTTAAACAAACAAACACAACAACCGATTCTAAGTTTCACCTATAGAGAAGGTGGTAAATTCATTATTCAATTCGACACCTTTATCTTAGATGCAATTATCACTGTTGAATCCCAAGTTCCTGTGGCTAGATTACAACTACCCTGAGAGATGGATAGTTGTGGCAGTAATTATATTTTTTTGAGGCTCCTTTCTTTTGTTTTCGGTGCAAGTCCACATTGAGCCAATGTACACATTGCACAGGCTGATATCGAATTTTAAGCACCCACACTTCATGTTGAGCCACAAGGAATAATTTTTAGGAGGTACACATCAAGAAAAAAATAGTGTGATTTCAAGTGAAATTTTTTATTAATAATTCTTTTTTATTATTATCACACAACTGTTGGATTGTGATACCTTGTTTATATATTTGTTGTATGCATACACATATATATATACACTATACACATTTTTAGTTAAAAATAAGGTAATTCAAGAATGTCATTTAGTATACTGATATGGTTCAATGTCATGTTAATTAGTGCCTCTACCATACTGGGGTGAGAAATGCTAACTTAAAGAGGTAAGTTTCATCTTAATTACCCTCAAAAGGTAGCACTTTATTTCCATGTTTTATCTTTATCTTTTTCTTATTCTAGCATGGGAGAGCAGTCACAACTGTCTGCAGGCAATGAAGGGTGACAGAGATGTGGGATGCTGTGGGCTTCAGCATCCACATTTCACTCTCCTAATTTCTAGTCTAATTGTGTCTATTTCTCATGTGAGACTAGAGAATTGGAGGTTAAGGCTGATAGATGGTGTATCCCCACTGCAATGTGGGTTCTACTTCACCAGTCACCTCCAAAACCTAGGATACATTTTATAATCCAAAGTTGTAGCTTGTATCCTTGGATCTTTTTTTTTTAAAAAATGCAACGTATTTTGTTTAATTTTAATGTTTTTGTTTTGGCTTAAAAATTATTGGTTACACTATACACATACGTACATAAAATCAAACTAGAAACAAGAATGGCTAAAACTGACCACAGGCAAACCAAATATTTCGATAGATAAGGCAGCATCAGTTTTATCTTTCTCAGACATTTTACCATACTTTAACTCTTCCAAATCTTCATCTGGAAATTCAGGTATTGATGACTTTAAGGAGTCAGATGGAGATGTGGTTTTTCCGCTGAATTAAAAGTACAGTGGCAGATTTTTTTACCAAGACAATGATCAAACAAAAAGAAATTTTTAGTGTGTAAATGAAATAACTAAAATTATTAGTTAGCAATCATATAATAAAAATCATATTTTTATTTTTTAAGTCTAATCACTAGTTATAGATATGAACTGTTTTTGTAGATTATCTAAAAATGCCACTCACCAGTAAAATTAACAATTGTACTCTATAGAACTAATGAATTTATATTTCAACAACCATTTAATGCAATTCCTAGGATAACATTAGTTATAATATGATATATATATTTATATATACACACATACAAATGTTTGTTTATCTTTAAGAAATAAGGAATCCATAACAGCCACAGCACTTGAAATTCTTTTAGGCAGGATTAGAGTAAATTACCCTATGTGACCTTTTTTCTCTCTTTTTATCAGTTATATTTTTGTGTGACAGCAATATCAAGGATACCTAATTCAATTTTATTACTCATCAGAATCTCTACCAACTAACTCTCAAATTTAAATTATTTTAGGCAGAATTAAAGTAAATTAATCTGAGACTTTAGGCATCATCAAACACATCAATCAAAAGGACTTAACCTCCATAATCTTAAACTGTAATTGGGTCTCAAACCAGTCAAGAAGTAACAGAGCTATAAGCTAAAAGTTTGTACTTGAAAAATAAACAAAAAATCTCAGAGCCATTCTGTGAGCTGCTATGCAATAGCTAAAACAGCAAACTAATATATTGAAATGAGCATAAATCTAAATATATAATACACTCTCGTTTAAAGGTAAAATCAGTCATAAGCATTGAATCTTTGAAGAACTGCATCTACTTGAACTGCAAAGAATTTTTGTCCAGTAAAGGTTTGTTACTAAGAGCATTGTCAGGGTTTTATGTATACTAGTTGGCTGAGGATTCTTCTGCAGCAAATGTCCATAACTTCTTAGCAATAAATCTGAACACTAAACAAGCAGCACACAATCTACTTGTTATAAAATAATATACTCAAAACAAGTTAGATATATGCACATAAAAATTCCTTACATTATGGATATAACAGTTGTATGTTGAATTATAAATAATTCTGTTTTCTTGTCAAAAGTCCACTTATGTTGATTAAGTTACTTTCAAATTCAATTGTCAAAACAAACTATTTTTCTGTGCTCTTATCACAATAGTATCAGTTCACTTACGGTAACTATGTAAGTTACCATCGTTGTATCCTGAACCTTAAATAATTGTCTCCTTTTAGCCAAAGTCCACACATATGGGTTCAATTACTTTAAAACACCCTTTGAGAAAACAAATTATTCTCCTTATCTCTATTTAACTCTGAAACTTACATTAAAATATCTATTATGGCTAATCACTCACATGTCTGCTAACTTAACGTTTTTTTTCACTAATTTTTTAACTGGTCTGTACTGTGCACTTTTTCTCTACTTTTTCCTTTACTTCATTTTTCTTCTTTCTTAGTCTGTGCTCATGAGCCATATATTTGTATTATTGTTCACTAAGGCCTGGAAGTTTGTGAAAACTATGCAAGCAAACATTCAACAATACTCAATTACAATAATGAAAAACATACGACAGTTTAGATCAGTGAAAACATCCTGCATAAATAACAACCATCAAGATTACCACAACAGTTTAGATCAGTGAAAACATCATAGTTAAACAACAACCACCAAGATTACCACAACAGTTTATATCAATGAAAACGTCATACATAAACAACAACAACCAAGATTACCACAACAGTTTGGATCAGTGAAAACATCATATGTGAATAACAACTGCCAAGATTACCACAACAGTTTATATCAGTTTCTATCAGACATTCAGAAACATGTACTTCAACAGACTCACCTCTTCAAGGATGGAATGATGCGATCTTCATAAGCTGTAAAACTATTTGGTGATTTTCTGGGATGGCCAGAAGGTTTAGGGGATGGAGTAGGTGCTTTAGGTTTTGGTGGTGGTGGTGGAGTTTTCACTGTTTCCACTTTTGGTAGTTTTAATTCTGATAACAAATAGAAATAATTTACACACTTTAACATTCTAAAGAAAATTATAATTCAATTTCCATTTCTGATGAAAAACATTCACACAGTGTATGAGAAAGATGTCTCACCATTAGAAGAGATAATGCAAAGTGGAGTAACTTAAGTTAAACCCACTCTTTGGTTCTCTTTGTGTTGCTATATAAAAGTTTTTCTCTAATTTTAATTGTAACAGATTACTTCTAAGTGGACTAAAGATCCAGTAATAATAATCAAAAATAAAGTCATGCTAAAACCAAAATAATGGAGGTTTGAAAACCTGAACAAACTTCTATATCTAGGAGGCTAGGCATATATAATTTCTTAAATGGATGACATGTATTTATCTAAAAATCTAACATGAAAGTTATATTAATTTGTTTTTATATTTAAACAATACAAATAAGATTGTAAATCAACAACATTTCACTATGTAACTTCAGTTTTTAAATCTTAACTACTCAATGAAAATAGATTAAATTGGATAATAAAGGAACAACTCACCTCCCTGTGACATATCGAGGATAGGATTATACTGAAAAAAATATAGATATAGAATCATGTTTATATATATTTTTAGAATATACTTGAATATGACTGTTTCAGATCCTAAATTCAACAGCTATTTCTGTTAATCATTTTTTAAAGTTTGTAAAAAACAGTAAATAAACATATGTTTATAGTACTACAATTACAAGAGCATCTGATCTGATTATCAGTATTTTTAGCATTTAATTTAAGTTCATCATGTCAATGATTCAATATGTACATGATTGAAATTGAAAGTATGAATACATTCATAATAATAGGTTTTAAATTAGGAAAAGAAAAACATGTTTGAAATTTCATATTTACACCATTTACATATGAAACCTTAAAAAGAAATCTGTCAGCTGAAATAATCTGCCTCAAGTATCTAACCTTATTTTATCATTTCTTCTTTATATCATAGGATAGGTTTAGCTATTTCAAAGTATTAGTTTAAATATGACTATAGTGGTTAAGAAGAGATCCTCAAAATATAAACCTCACAGTGACCTATTTCAATGAATCTTGATTTGGGGCACACTAACGTATTAATCTTTGTAATCTTATCAAAAGCAAGATTTTACCCCATCCATTTCCAGTAAATCTGGTAATCCTAGTCTTTCATAAGCCTCCAATCGGTACTCATCAATTTCTTTCTTCTTTGCACGAGCCTCATCAAAATCTTCTAACTCAACTGCCATCTGTTTTTCAATAGTAAATTTTCCCAGTTTTTCTCCAACCAAGAAAAGGAACAAAAGCATAATTTATTGAAATATTTAGCACTTCATAATATATTTATATATATAAAACTAACTAACTAGATCAATTTCAAGAACATTGGTTGACTAATTTCTACATATAAAACAAGTATTTAATATAAAATCAACTAATTCATTTCCTATAGTGTTTGTACACTTGGTATTTGGTGTTTTCACCTTCAATACTGGTTTATGCAAAATGTGAGCTAACCAATGCAGTCACAAACAAGTAGGATTCAGTCACAGCCATCCATAATTTAGAGACTTTAGAGACTGACCAGAACAATTAACAGTGAACATCACCTGATGTCTACACAATAAATATTAATAAAACAACAGAGCTGACTGTCAGTGTTGTAGTTCTCACATTACCTGCTGTCTACACAATAAATATTAATAAAACAACAGAGCTGACTGTCAGTGTTGTAGTTCTCACATTACCTGCTGTCTACACAATAAATATTAATAAAACAACAGAGCTGACTGTCAGTGTTGTAGTTCTCACATGACCTGCTGTCTACACAATAAATATTAATAAAACAACAGAGCTGTCAGTGTTGTAGTTCTCACATAACCTGCTGTCTACACAATATATATTAACAAAACAATAAAGATGACTGTCAGTGTTGTAGTTCTCACATTACCGGATGTCTACACAACAATTATTAATAAAACAACAGAACTGACTGTCAGTGTTGTAGTTCTCACATTACCTGATGTCTACACAATAAATATAAATAAAACAACAGAGCTGGCTGTCAGTATTGTAGTTCCCACATCACCTGCTGTCTACACAACAATTATTAATAAAACTGAGCTGACTATCAGTGTTGTAGTTCTCATATCACCTGCTGTCTATATAACAATTATTAATAAAACAACAGAGCTGACTGTCAGTGTTGTAGTTCTCATGTACCTACTGTCTATATAACAATAATTAGTACAACAACAGAGCTGACTGTCCATGTTGTAGTTCCTACATTACCTGCTGTCTACACAATAAATATTAACAAAACAATAGAGCTGACTGTCAGTGTTGTAGTTCTCACATCACCTGATGTCTACACAATAAATATTAACAAAACAATAGAGTTGACTATCAGTGTTGTAGTTCTCACATCACCTGCTGTTTACACAATAAATATTAATAAAACAACAGAGCTGACTGTCAGTGTTGTAATTCTCACATCACCTGCTGTCTACACAATAAATATTAATAAAACAATGGAGCTGTCAGTGTTGTAGTTCTCACATCACCTGCTGTTTACACAATAAATATTAATAAAACAACAGAGCTGACTGTCAGTGTTGTAATTCTCACATCACCTGCTGTCTACACATTAAATATTAATAAAACAATGGAGCTGTCAGTGTTGTAGTTCTCACATCACCTGCTGTCTATACAATAAATATTAATAAAACAACAGAGCTGACTGTCAATGTTGTAATGTTTCATCAACTAAAAATGTGGGACATGTTTAGCAACATATTCTGGCTTAAAGTGTCCTCAGTCTAACAGGCTAAATGACGAGGTCACGTTTGACCAACTTATACATACATTTATGACGAGCATATAAAGTTATTTCGTAATGACTTTAACTGTACTGGTTCATGTAAATTAAGAACCTTGGTAAGGGCTAAAAAGGCAGTAATAACAACAACAAAAAAAAACAAATTAATCTTTACCTCTTTTAATTCTTTCATTGCATTCTTCAGTTTCTTTGCATACACAAACCTTTCTTCTAGAAATAAAAAAAATCATTTTTTTCTACTGATATATTCTAGACAGTTCCATGATCACAACTTTTGTACGTGGTTTCAGTATGTACTTAGCATTTCTCCAACTTCAATGTCTGTATTAAATGTGTTTAATGTTTTTCATATCATTATGCACCTTAATATTTAGTAAACACTCATAAAATAGCAATAACACTGAAAGGGAGAGCATGTTTGGTGTGACAGGGATCCAAACCCATGACCCTCAGATTATGAGTCGAGTGCCTTAAACACCTGGCCATGTCAGACCAGGAAGAAAGTACAATCCATATTTGTCCCAGTGCATTCTACTGATCACTCAATACATTAATGATTTATACTACTATCTCTCAAAGGTATTGTTTAGCAGATGGACAGGAAATTCTAATACCTCATATTATGTACAATAAAATGTAAAATGTCTCCAACTCACCAGAGATTGCTTTTTGTTTCTTTACTTCTAGTTTTCGTAGTAATGTCACTACCTCTCCTTCAACATACATTGATATACTGAGATCATCCAATGGTGATATGACATCACTTGTAACAGTAAATAAATCACACTCACTTATTATTACAAGACAATACAGTTTAAAATATAATAACAAAAACTGTGAAATATCACTGTGACAGGCTATAAATGAAGAATAGTTGGTTAAACATAACATCTTATTCCATGAAAAAATTTATTGTAATTTTCTTGCTTTTTATGTTTTGAAGTTAAGCACAAAGCTACATAAGCTCTGCCTACCATGAGTATCGAAACCTGGTTTTTAGCATTGTAAGTCTGCAGACATACTGCTGTGCCACTGCAATCATTACAATTTTGATACACTTACATCAATCACAACACTAATGTATAAGGAAAATATAATTCATTTTATAAATAGTTTCTGATAGTCTTAACACAGAATTTAGAAGGGTCATGATGATCAGAAACCAACTTTAAGTAAAAATGTATTCTAAAGATGGCTGGTATAGGTATTAAAACTTTAATTAAACTAAAATACAGAACAACATTTTGACCTTCTTAGGCCACCTTCAGGTTAACAAAGACAGCTTGAAACTGACCACTGCTGGGATTATTCTTGTCCCTAAGCAACAGTCAGTTTGAAACTGTATTTGTTAACCTGAAGATGACCTAACAAGGTCAAAATGTTGTTCTGTACTTTATTTCAACTGAATGAAGTTTTAATGCCAATACCAGCTGCATTTTAGAATTAAAAATGTTGAGGTATTTTGTAATGATTATCGTCTGGTCATGTAAGAATATAGGAACATTCTTGATAAGAAAGATTTTTACATTCATAACAGTTTTTCCAGCACACTGAATTAAAATATTTTGCAAAAGAAGTTAAACCCTACATTTTCAATTCAAGCTTGTGCTTCAAGAACTATTACTTCTGGATCATATCTACTGTAAATGTAATCTTATTAGATCTGCTGTTAATACACTGCAAAAACAGACTAGCTTCACATGTGCTTCTAAAGACACAATTACCATCAGTGCATGTTAAATAAATATGAGAAGGAAAGTGATTTTCTTGGCACCATTTTTCTCATTGTATCATAGGACAGATCAGTAAGGCAGCATGTTAATCTAGAATATCAATGGTAACTGTGTAAACTTCATCATATATTTAATCATTAGCAATAAAAAAACTTTGAAGCCATAAGCTTTGCATGGTGTATAAAAACATGCTCTAGAAATTACTTCATTAACTCATGTAACTCATAAATTTGTTAATGTCTATTCACTGCCAGTCAAATACTTATTTGTAGAAATTCTTCAAACCATAAATCAGAAAGAAACAAGTGAAAATATGTCTGAATAAAACTGAAAGTAATAATAACAACTTACTTTTTTATTTCATTTTCTTTATTTTCCTGGAAATAAAAAACATATCAGACACATGTGAGTGCAAAAAATCTGCAATATCATGATATTGCATTGTTAAAATTGTGTGTTCAGTTCACTTAAGTCAATTTCCTGAAACTTACAACACAGAAAGAGCATGGTTTTAAACTTGGCTTTCTAAATTTAACAGTTGTTATATTGAAATTAATTATACAAAATAATCTTTAAAAAACCAACATTTAGGTTTCTTTATACTGCTTTCTTTAAGAATGCCTGTGACTAGATTAACACAGGTATGTATAGACTTAACAGTAGGAGGTATATCTTAGGAAAAAAATAAAAGAAAACAACAAATATACGTTTTGGATTGCAGGAGCTTTTCTTTCTTTCTCCCAGGCCTATTGTTCAGTTTCTAATTGATATCCTGTAGCAAATTCAATAGCATGTAATACACAGGGAGTCATTTCACTGTTTTCTAAGTGCTCATGTGCAGGTTATTAATACTTACAAAACTGTTTGGCTTTTCTTCTTTGGTTATCATCTCTTCCCCAATAATATTAATAGCGACAACTCCAATCTAAGAATACAGACACAAATAACACAATTAAAAATGCCGTATGTGTATTTTATTGGGTTCAAAAAATAATATAATAGTCATAATATAATACCTCACAAATGTTGTTTGAGCTCAAGATTGTGATCTAATTTCTAGCCAATTTTTAAAATAACTTTCTTTAGAAACTCTCGTTATCACGGATTATCATTAGTGATAAATCCAGGTTAAATATCTTCTGTAAAATTACTGTTGTAATGGTTTCTGGAATTGTTCAGGTTCTTCTTTATTATTCACTAAACATACTGTTTTAATGGTTTCTGGCATTGTTCGGGTTCTTTTCTAATATTCAGTAAATATACTGTTGTAATGGTTTCTGACATTGTTCGGATTCTTTTTTATTATTCAGATAAAAATACTGTTGTATTGGTTTCTGGCATTGTTCATGTTTTTTTATTATTCATTGAAAATACTGTTGTAATGGTTTCTGGCATTGTTCGGGTTCTTTTCTATTATTCAATATAAATACTGTTTTAATGGTTTATGGCATTCTTCAGGTTCTTCTTTATTATTCACTAAATATACTGTTGTAATGGTTTCTGGTACTGTTCGGGTTCTTTTTTATTATTCCGTAAAAATACTCTTGTAATGATTTATAGCATTGTTCGGTTTGTTTTTTATTATTCCGTAAAAATACTATTGTAATGGTTTCTGGCATTGTTCGGATTCTTTTTTACTATTCAGTAAAAATTCTGTTGTAATAGTTTCTGGCATTCTTCAGGTTCTTCTTTATTATTCACTAACTATACTGTTGTAATGGTTTCTGGTACTGTTCGGGTTCTTTTTTCTTATTCCGTAAAAATACTCTTGTAATGATTTATAGCATTGTTCGGGTTGTTTTTTATTATTCCGTAAAAATACTATTGTAATGGTTTCTGGCATTGTTCGGATTCTTTTTTACTATTCCGTAAAAATACTGTTGTAATGGTTTCTGGTATTGTTCGGATTCTTTTTTATTATTCAGTAAAAATTCTGTTGTAATAGATTCTGGCATTCTTCAGGTTCTTCTTTATTATTCACTAACTATACTGTTGTAATGGTTTCTGGTACTGTTCGGGTTCTTTTTTATTATTCCGTAAAAATACTCTTGTGATGATTTATAGCATTGTTCGGGTTCTTTTTTATTATTCCGTAAAAGTACTGTTGTAATGGTTTCTGACATTGTTCGGATTCTTTTTTATTATTCAGTAAAAGTACTGTTGTAATGGTTTCTGGCATTGTTGCGGTTTTTTTTTATATTTAGTAAAAATACAATTGTAATGGTTTCTGGCATTGTTGCGATTCTTTTCTTTATTATTTAGTAAAAATACTATTGTATTGGTTTCTGGCATTTTTCGGGTTCTTATTTACTATTCAGTAAAAACACTTTTGCAATGGTTTCTGGCATTGTTCAGATTCTTTTTTATTATTCCGTAAAAATACTGTTGTAATGGTTTCTGGCATTGTTCGGATTGTTTCTTATTATTCAGTAAAATTACTGTTGTAATGGTTTCTGGCATTGTTGCGGTTCTTTTTTTTTCTTTAGTAAAAGTACAATTGTAATGGTTTCTGGCATTGTTCAGGTTCTTATTTATTATTCAGTTTAAACAATAATCATAATTCATTCCAATTGAAGAAAAATATGTAAAGATCTACAACGGTTTTTGATTGGATATAAATCAATAAATAAAAGTAAACAATTATCAGTAATTGTTCAAGTAGTCAACAATGAGCCAACTAATAGGTCAATGATAATTACACAGTCACGTACTTGTTAGATTTCAATTGTATCAAATCAGCAGTTGATTAACAACAATGTAACGAATTCACTAACAGATTCATTTGCTACATAACACACTAATAAATAAAAATACTTACTGTATTTCTACATTACTGTATTTTTTGGAAGATGTCTGAAAACTTTGTGATGTCATGTCAAATATATAAATTAAGGAAGTTTCCAAAAACCACGCATCTCTCTATACTGTGTAGATGTCAAAACTCCCTCCACGAAACACTACTAGATGTTTGTTTAAGCACAAAGGTACACAACAGCTATTTGTGCTGTGCTCATCGCATGTACTGAAACCCAATATTTGGCATTATATTTTTATACTGGTCATATTTTTTCTTAAACTTTCAAGACAGTTCTAGTTCTTAAGCCATACTCATTTTGTAATGTGAAATTTCCCACTTACCAAATAACAATATAAACATCTAAATACAAAAAGCATAGCTTACTACTATTGAACGATATTGTCAATAGTGGGTCAAGTAACATATTCAATAGCAATAATTTATCACATTATTGCACATAAAAAGTCATATATGGATTAAAACAATATATATTTATATATTACATTCTTACAATCCACGCCATATACAGTTAAGAAATGAATGTCACATATATATGCTGTTATACTGCTTGTATAGCTCAACAGTCAAACTCACGAATTCATAACACAAATTAACACAGGATGATTAAATTCCTTTTTAGAGGAATTATGCTGAGAAAACATTCACGTACACTAACACATCTTTTATTCTACCAATATGTACCATTTCTATAAATTCTTACAAATATTTGTGGAAAACGTGTTATGTCCTACCTGGCTGTAGGTGTTGAATCTATTAACATGATTTTGGTGAAACACAAGTTTGATATACAGAGCTGCTGAGTCCAAGAGTGCGGACTTCAGTTCTCTGGCCTTATAGTCCGTTTCAACATTCTCACTGAGAGATATCTGTCTAATGAAGTACATTAAAACACTGTCAGTACAGGTGATGTGTGTAAATTAACATCATAAATATTCTTAAAACTAAAAACCATAATTCATGCACATCTTCAGATATGGGTGAGGTATATACGTCACGTGAAGTAGATCTTAATCTGATTGGTAATTAACACGTTGTGATCATGAGCTTGTTTTGTCTGATAAATATAAAAACATGTCGCACTCATCCAATTCACATGGTTATGATAAAATATGATAAAACAAAAATCCAGCTGTTAAAACGGGAAAATAATCTTACTTTTTATAGTAACTGGTATGGTAAAAAACATGTATGAAGTTTAAATAAAATGTGTTTCCAAATATATAATATTCCTGGTCCAACTTAACATTTTGGGCCCGGCATGGCCAGGTGGTTACGGCACTCCACTCGTAATCCGAGGGTCGCGGGTTCGAATCCCCGTCACATCAAACATGCTCGTCCTTTCAGCCTGGGGTGTTATAATGTGACGGTCAATCCCACTATTCGTTGGTAAAAGAGTATCCCAAGAGTTGGTGATGGATAGTAATGTTTAAGTGCTTTCCCTGCAGTCTTACATTGCTAAATTAGGGACGGCTAGCGCAGATAACCCTCGTGTAGCTTTGTGCAAAATTCAAAACAAACCAAACTTAACATTCCAAATATTAAGACCTTGCCAAGCTGACTTAACTAGTAAAAACTTTGACCACAATCACTGTTTTTCTAACTTATGTTGTACTTCCACATATACTATTTTCTCATTCAGATAATAATAATAATAATGTCAGGAAATGTACCAAGAAGTTAAACCTCAATCTTCTAACTCTGACCAAAAACTAATTTCAAAACAGAACCAAACTATGAGTCCTCTTGTTGCAAATTCATCTTCTGTTAACTTTGCACTCTAATTCAAGCAAAAACAATGATCAGTTCATTAATACAAAAATGCAAAATTGAACAAGTCTTAGGAGTTTCACCAGATACATAAAAGCAATATAAAATTTAAATAAGACAAATTAACACTTTAAAAATACATATAACCATTCACTACTGTATGGAATCCTTTCTTAAAAGAGCAAACCCAGTTTTTTATGCAATAACTAAGTACACTGGTAAAAACCAAATTTGCACGTGAATATCTGTAACTACTGGGAGGTGATCTCTTAGAAGTGGTTGACTCTAACCCTTATCCCATTCATCAACAAGTAAAAGAGCTTTCTATTTCTGGATGTCGCGTACTATTTTCCCTGCAAAAAAGTTGGTTAAATGCTAATTAATGAAACCATGTTTTGTACATGCTTACATCGCAAAATAGGTAAAATTGAAGTTCATTTGAGTTATTTCTATGCCCAAACTGAGAGCTTTTAAAAACACAATTTGAAAATTTTTAAATCTGACTAATATGAATTCAAACACATAGTACTGACCTGTACAACAAAAGTTCATCTGCACTCTAAAACCACATAAATCTTCCAAATTTAAGCAAACTAAACAATTTACCTATCTACAGTAAAAGAAAATATGGCAGTTTCCCAGTATCACACATAGATAGTATTAACAACTTTATTGAGAGTCTAAGGCAGATATTTAAAAAAGTTTGCTTGTAATCTGAAGTTTTGTTTGTTTTTTGAATTTCGCACAAAGCTACTCGAAGGTTATCTGTGCTAGCCGTCCCTAATTTTGCAGTGTAAGACTAGAGGGAAGGCAGCTAGTCATCACCACCCACCGCCAACTCTTGGGCTACTCCTTTACCAACGAATAGTGGGATTGACCGTCACATTATAACGCCCCACGGTTGAAAGGGCGGGCATGTTTGGCGCGACGGGGATGCGAACCCGCGACCCTATGATTACGAGTCGCACGTCTTAACGCGCTTGGCCATGCCGGGCCATTGTAATCTAAAGTACACTATGCACACAATTGGCTAAATGACCAGGACAAAATGTCCTATAGTTTAGGCATAGCTGTCCTTAATTTTGAACGGAATATCAGAACTACCTGCTGCCCAAATGGTTACTCTAAATCAAAAAGCGAAACGACAACAACAAGGACGTGGTGGGAATTTAGGTTAAAATGTTTTCACTCTGCATCAGTGTTGTAGTGCTAAGTGGGGCCTAACTCCCATGACTGGGAGTAGCGTAAGAAACTTAGAAAAGCTGTAAGAATGACTGGAAGTCGTGAAGGAAGGAGGGTGTCCTTGCAGATCCAGTGTTGTGTATTGTAGGGCAGTCGGATGTTGTCCGTCGGCGAGGGTTGGCGTCATGGAGTGGTGGAATGAGCAAAGAGATGAAAATCCAGCATTTACATATTTATTTACACAAATGAGTGTCTATTTCGGTATGTTATTCAGTTTTAATTATTTTTCTAGTTTGAATTAGGTATTGTTATTATGCTTATAGGTACTTACAGAGATGATAGTTGTATTAGTTTTCGGTTTTGCTGTTACACGGTCTTATTTCAGGGCTGGGATTAAAGGATCCTAATATAAATAATTTTGTTAGGGGGAAGTACCCTGAAAAAAACCACTTTCATTGGGAGGATGCCGATCAAAAAGCGAGAACGACAGTTACTCTTATCAAGCCTCAATAATTGAAAGTGGTAGAAGCAACTCATTTTGAGCATGAGACTCTTGGATACTCAACCCAATACGATAACTGTATACTAGAACATTCTACAACCATTTAAGTATGATATATGAATCGTAACTACTTATAGAAAGAAACATGGAGTCCCTTCACCACTAGGCACAAACTGATACCGGTTTTAGAAATTTCTGACCCTCATCCATAACATTGCACAAGGGAAATGGAGAGAAGAAGAGTATATTTTACTTAGTAACGAAGTGTGTTTATTATATATCTGATATTTCATTTTATGTTTACTCACCATGGTAAACTTATATAAATATGGCTTCACTGTGGTGAGTAGAACTTATTTTAATTATATTATATTTATTCAAAGTAACCTTTATATAAAAAAAAAAGGTTATGGCACTACTTTATGTGTCGCTAGAGGTCACTTGTAGTTTGATTAGGTCTATGTTTGTTTGTTTGTTTTGGAATTTCGCACAAAGCTACTCGAGGGCTATCTGTGCTAGCCGTCCCTAATTTAGCAGTGTAAGACTAGAGGGAAGGAAACTAGTCATCACCACCCACCGCCAACTCTTGGGCTACTCTTTTACCAACGAATAGTGGGATTGACCGTCACATTATACGCCCCCACGGCTGGGAGGGCGAGCATGTTTAGCGCGACGCGGGCGCGAACCCGCGATCCTCAGATTACGAGTCACACGCCTTACGCGCTTGGCCATGCCAGGCCTGATTAAGTCTAAGACTGAATTTCATTATTTGATAGACAAGTTTCTCAGTTATATGACGAAGTGCTTAATCTTTTTATTTATTGGATTTAAGACCACGTGAATCTTTTCTTCCAAGACCGTATTGTAATTACCACTTATCATCGCCACTAAATTACTATTAGATTTATACAAATGATTTATTTTTAAAATAGTTAAAATACTCAAGTAATAATAAATTACATATATGTTCACCTTATAGATATGTAATAAACAGAAATAAAAGTATCACATTTAGTGAATAAACAAACTTATAACACTTCTTTCTGGTTTTTATCTTACCTTATAGCTGTTTTATAAATATATCTATCATTAAAACATTCATTAGAGAATGTTAAGTTTAATACGTGACAAGTATAAAAGTTATTTTTAACATAAAAATGTTATTTTATTATATACGCCAAAAGATGAAAAACTTTTGCAATAACAGATATAAACATGAACCATAACACCATAGTACTACATTTACGTTACAACTATATGGTTTGATAACTATATTTCACCATATTTATGCTTGTTGATACATACTTATCATATACAATTCCTTATGTAAGCGGAACAGAATCACCTAAAAACAATATTTGCTAAAACAGTTAAACGTTAAATTAATTTCTTTTCTCATATGCCGCCAAAAAAATAAAAGATGATTATAAAAATAGTTTTCATATGAAAATTTATAAAAAATAATTATATATTTTTAGCCCTTGTGGTGAAAGTTTAAGGAGAAGTTATATTAACAAATTTAATTTTTCATAAAGGAATTTTGATATTTCAGGCTTCAGTCCCTAAAATGAAGTGGCAACATAATACACTGAAGTTTTTAAGAAATACCCCAAGAATTGAAACTTCAAAGCAAGATCCAATTGAACATCTAACACCAGCGACTTCAAGAAGAGATGAAACTTCCGCTTCTAATACTGCGCAAACTAGAGATGATGAAGAACCAGCAACTGCTCTTCCAGACTGCTGGAGTATGAAACAGGTTGAGGAGTTCAAGAAAAAATATGATGGTTTGGTTGTTCACAGCAAGAAACTTGGTTGTGATCACTGCACCAAATTTGATTCCATAAACATGAATGGAATTCACGTATTGATGGAATGGATAAGCTACAGTGTTGGAGCATCAAGAAGGAATAAAACCGTCCAGCAAGCATCTCTCAGAAAAAAAATTAATGAACATTTTTCATCAAAGGCACACAATATATATGCAATGCAACTGAAAGATCGCACAGATGATGCAATTACCAAATGCCTAGAAAAAATAAACCGAAAATATATCAGCTCTACATGTAAAGTTTTTAATACAATCTACAATGTAGCAAAACGAAGCAGGCCATTTTGTGACGTTGAAGATGAGATTGAGTTACATATAAAAAACATAGGACTCCATTCTCAGAAAACTGCTGTTAAAATAGTAGATCACATGCAAAGGAAATTAAAAATGAAATATTTACTGAAACAACTGAACAAAATTTAAAACTCTGTATGATCACTGATGAAGCTTCAACCATATCTAGTAAACCAGTGATAATAATTTTTGTAAAGGTTGAAGATTGTGATCCATCGCCAATACGTTTTTCTTGATTTGGTTAAGTTGAAAGAACAGGATGCTGAAACTATACCCACATCTCTATTAAAACGGTTGCATGATGCAGGATTTGACAGTGAATATTTTAAAAATAATTTGGTCGCATTCTGCTCAGATAGTGCAAGTGTAATGCTTGGCCGCAAGTCAGGGGTGAGCACTAAACTTAAAAATGATTTTCCTGACACCATAATTTGGCATTGCTTAAATCACCGCTTGCAACTGGTTTCAGATGATTCTATCACTGATATAAAACAAATGAATCATTTCAATGTGTTCATATATAAAATCTACACGATCTTTCACTAATCAAACAAAAACCAAATGGAACTTTTTAACATTTCGGAAGAAATTGGACTAGAAATTCTGAAGATTGGTAGAGTTTGGGGACCAAGATGGGTTACTTGCAGCCTAAGATCAATACGTGCTGTATGGCATGCTTATTCAGCGTTATACAAATTTTTTCTACTGAGAAAAAATATTCAAGAATGGCTACCTGTCCTTGCAACAAATCCTTCCTGGAGGATTTAGCAGTAATAATAAATACACTACAAGAAATGTCTTTCCATTCTAATGCACTTCAAGCCAGAAACTTAAATTTAGCAAGAACTGAAAAACAAATAAAAAGGATCATTAAGGCATTCGAAATGCTAAAAAAAACTAGGAAAAACCTTCGAAAAGAAAACTGATAGAACCATTGCTTCTGATGCCTTTAGGAATATTGAGTTTGTTGAAAACCAAAGATATGTAGGCCTTTCTCGTCAAAAACTACTGGAAGCAGTAATAAAAAATATGAAAGCCAGATTGATGGATTGTGAACACTTAAAATCAGAAAATAATGCACAAGAAAATGACAATAAAATTCATGAACTATTAAACATACTTGAAGCAGATTCTTGGGATATTGATGAAGTTGCCCCTTAGAACCGCTGAAGGAAAATTGTATGAAATCAGTAAGCTATTTCATCACGAAACCAGCATTAATGATTTCTGTGACTATGTGGAAAATGTCCTATGAAATCGCTGTAATTATGAGATTCTAAGAACTGTACAAAAGTCTAAAAATATCATGAATGCTATTGCTCTTAGTACTGCAGAGACAGAAAAAATGTTTTCAATTATGAATATCATATATTCAGATAAAAGAAGCCACTTTACAGTTGAAAATGTGGCAAACCTAATGACAATTAATTTGATTGGCCTTCCATTGGATTCATGAGATCCCACTTCTTCAGTTCAAACGTGGCTAAGAAAAAAAACGCAGTTGATGACAACTGATGGGGAAAAACGTGGAAGGAATAAAGATTTTGATGATAATCAAGTGGCAATTTCGAAATATTTAAAGCTAAATAAATTATTTCAGTAAGATATTTTTTTTTATTTTTCTTTGCAAAAAATGGCGGTGTGTAAAGCGAGATAAAATCAGTTGTTAAAATTTTGAATCCCACCACTGAATATATTAGAAATGTAAGTGGAACGGTGTACAGATGATAGACAACTAAACTAGACATAAACAGTTAATAGGTTATATGTTGTTTTCCTTCTATAATTACATATAATCCTATATAGTAGGCCCAGGTATGATTTGTAAATATATATACATTTATGTATATTAACATAATGAAAATCTATGACGAGGACATTTTCTTCTGTTTAATTTTCATTTTATGGTAGCCTAAACTTTGATGTCACGTTTATACTTATTGCAATACGTCTAGAATAGGGAACTCTAATTCAGTTTTAGTCCTAACGTTAAATACTTCTTGACCTAGATTAATATTCACTTAGGCTTTAAAATATTGTTAAATGTGTAATAGTAACCTAGGGCTAGGAGAGAGGCCTAAATATTGTATAACCATTAGTGTCGACAGTTTATAGATACGGTATATTTTGACGAATGTAAATTTTACAATTGAAGTATAAATATAAGATTCACCTGTGAGTCCATGAATGTTGTTTTCCATAATTTCTAAAAAAAAAAGCCTTTTAAGTAGACAAGCTTTGTATCTTAAACGTTAAACGTATCAACATATTTAAAACTAAAGTCAAAACGTGAAACGATACATTGCGTTCGTTCTCATCATTGTGTAGGATCTGTGTTTGAGCTAGGCCCGGCATGGCCAAGCGCGTTAAGGCGTACGACTCGTAATCCGAGGGTCGCGGGTTCGCATCTCCGTCGCGCCAAATATGCTCACCCTTTCAGCCGTGGGGGCGTTATAATGTTACGATCAATCCCACTATTCGTTGGTAAAAGAGTAGCCCAAGAGTTGGCGGTGGGTGGTGATGAATAGCTGCCTTCCCTCTAGTCTTATACTGCAAAATTAGGGACGGCTAGCACAGATAGCCCTCGAGTAGCTTTGTGCGAAATACAAAAACAAACTGTGTTTGAGTTACATTAAAACTGTTTTAACGTTTGAGAAAAAACTTGTAAGTTTTGTGTGTTTGAACTAAACTTTTAACTTAAAGAACAAAATAGTATACACGGAAAATAAATATATATTGTATCAATATACCAAACCGCTTTAAAGCGATCTAGAATTAGAAAACTAACCCTTGCAAACAGCCCTTAACTATAAAAAGCTGTATTTTTATTAATATTAATTTTACACATTTCACGCACAGACATTTCTTCGAGTGAATATAGCCTATTTTTATATATATAACGCTCACTTTGTCAACTAACTTTAGTCTTCAGTAAAGTATAGGTTTTAATTTGTTAACAAAGACGGCTTTTTGTGAATTTCCTTTCCAGAAAAACCTTTTCGCACAAAGCTATACCAATGAATAATGGGATTGGCCGTAACATTATAATGCCCCCACGGCTAAAAGGGTGAACATGTTTGATGTGACGGGAATTCGAATCCGTGATCTTCAGATTGCCAGTTGAATGCCTCAACCATCTTGGCCATGCTGGGCCATACGAAAAATAAAACCTCTCGAAACAGTATTTGTTGGTGACAGTACCAAATACTGGTGAGGTTCTATCGTAATATATTACCACAACAAATATGAAATTTTTCTCAACGCTTTTTTTTTCAACCTCGACAGCAAAACAAAAGTTGGTTACAAAAATCCTTTTGCCATCAATACAGAATGTCTGACTATTCAATGTCCGATATTCTTCGGTTTTAACTCGATACTAAAACGAGATACACCAAAGGAATTTTAGTCTTTAAAACGAACTACGAGATTAAAAATAAACTTATTTGTTTACTGAATAAACAAATATAAATTTCCATTATATTAAAATTACATGTTTATATTCTCCTTGTGCATATCGATTTGACACCAATATCATGGTAGGTAAATTATAATGATAAACTGGGCTGATTAGCTTATTTTGAGAGATAGAGAACGTATAGCGTGACAGCGACAAAGATGATACGGCGATGTTACCAGGTGATAAACATAAACACACAAGGTAAACGTAGTTCAAAGTATTCTGGTAGTAGTAAGTTTACGGACTTTCAACGTTAAAATTCAGAGTTCGATTCCCTGCGGTGAACATAGATGATAGCCCAGTGTGGCTTTGCTCTAAAACAAACAAAGGTAGTTATAAAAACACTTCAGTGTGTGTTGGTGATAATAGTCCTTGAAGTTCACGCCTTCCTATTAACTTAGTGTTTATTGAAGTCATATTTATTGTATGGGTTTTTCTAAATTTGTTGGCACCAGAAATATGCGAATTGAGATAACACTGATTCCCAAATGGAACACAAGAACCATTTTTGACTTTTTGAAAATAAAGTTGTTGTTTTTTCGCAAATTAGGCAAGATAAAAAAAAAATTTTCTGAAAGATTATTCCTGAATTCGGTAATTACAGAAGTGTTACAAATGTTATATAATAAATAGGAGAGGAATTACCTTACTACATCTTTATTTATTTATCATCAGCAGAATCCCATCGCTACAGCTAACTGGTGTTTCAAACTGGTGCCTCCAGTGGCATGAGGTATGTCTGCGGACTTACACCGCTAGAAACTGGGTGTCGATACCCATGGTGGGCAGAGCACGGATAGCCCATTGTGTAGTTTCGTGCCTGACTTCAAACAGATATTCACACTGTAAAACAATGCCTTACGAAGCTCAATGAACGCCGAATGTTTAGAGTTCTAAAAACTATATATTAATAAGAATAGTACTCATAAAATGTACTCAATTAACTCATAAAATCAGCCTATTTCCGTTTCTTTATTGACAGAGCATAAAGCTAACGCTACACTGTGTCCACTACATTTATCAAAACCTGGATTTTAGTGATGTGAGCTCTTAGATTTATCGTTAAGCCACTCAGGGGTACAAACAAACATATGCACAGAGTTTATCGTAGTTACAACCTGATCAATTAAAAAAAATATGGCTTTCAAAAATAATATAAAACTTACAACATTTTCAAAGATAACTGTGTGTGTTTTTCTTGTAGCAAAGTCACATCAGACTATCTGCTGAGCCCACCGAGAGGAATAGAACCCCCTAATTTTAGCGTTGTAAATCCGTAGACTTACAGCTATACTAGCAAGGCGCAAACATAACTGACTAAAGATCAAATAATTTAGGTGAATATTTGGTCGCCATAACTAGTAATATATTTATATTTTTTTAATATCATTCCTGTCGCCATGCATAATGGTGCAAGTACCGGTATATAAGGCCTGTAAAGTAATCAAAATAAAAAAAATACACTTACCCTACATTTACCCATTTCATATTTCGAGGAACCTTTGGTTTTCCTTTAGATCTAATTTTTGGGTCATTTGGTATCTCTTCCTCACCCTTTGGTAGAGTACCAAAGAATAAATCTATTTTGGAGGCTATTTGAAACATAATTTGGAAACAAAAGACCAGAATTACTTTACTTCTTTTTTTTTTTTAATCTGAAAAATCAAAGATCCATTCTAATTACTGACTATTCTATTCCACTAATAATTGTAAATAACCACAAAAGTACTTTAAACACCAGTGACGTTCTAATTCAACTGACAACGTTAAACAGTTACAGAGATGTTCTAAATATTGGTGAGTTTCTAATTCCGTTAACAATGTTCAATAACTAGTTAACTCTTCTAAATACTGGTGAGTTCTTTATTCCGTTAACAATGCTCAACAGTTAATCAACTCTTTTAAATACTGGTGAGCTTCTAATTCCTTTAACAATGTCCAACAATTAATCAACTCTTCTAAATACTGGTTAGTTTCTAATTCTATTAACAATGTTCAACAAATGTAAAGTATCACATATTTAACTAGAAGACATTTTTCGTCTTTACGACAAGATGTGTTCCACTTGGTGTCTGTTTTTATCTTGTTAATAGCTATGCAATTGGTTGCACAATGCCTTGCGTAACTGCATGTTAAAAACTACCTCAAGGGTAGTTAACAGTTGATATCAAAATGTTTAAAAAGATGATAGATGATGTGGTAATCTCAAGGATGAAGCCAGAATGTACCTCAAGGGTAGTTAACAGTTGATATCAAAATGTTTAGAAAGATGATAGATGATGTGGTAATCAGCCACCTATAAATTGACCTAGTTTGTAGAGTGTAACGTAAACTATTAAAAATTAAACGTAATACATAACGATAGATAGATATTATGAAGCACACACACACAAAAGTTTGCATTTTAAAAGTCACAAATTAAAAGCACACACGCTCTACCCACATAGTTTAATCGCGTCAATATACGTATTCTCTACAAACCTAGCATTTCCACATTTTATTAAAATAAATAAACATCAATATTTACCAATAAGGTACTGATGGGAGAGTATTTGTAACTTGTAAACTTTAGTTTTCGTTTCGAGCTTAAGAACTAGTTCTTGAGGATAATGGGGATACCTAAATACAACAATAAAGAAAAATTCAGACAAAAAATAAAGTTATCAGTCAACAGACATAAGATTTTCAACACAAGTCGAATAATTACTTTATTAATTTAGAGTTTCTTTGTTGTTATTTTTTCAAGAATAATTTACGTTTGTTTGCTTAACATGTAACTTATATATAACAAATAATAACCCTCTAACTGTGGAATATACTATTAGTGCTCTGTATTTCGCTCTATAATTTACTCGTTGCCATTTTGTAACTCATAAATCACTTAATTAGGCTTAGCTTCTTATTAAGCCCAAAGCTACAGAATGGGCTATCTGTGCTCTACCCATCAGGTGTATCAAAACCTAAGTTTGATTCTGAAATATTTTATTTCACACAATCTATATCCAAACAGTTCAGATTAATTAAATTATAAACCAGTAACATTTATTTGGAGAATAATGCTCTACTTTCGCTACTGTGATAGGAAATGTTAGAAATAGAAAGCATGCTGTACACACATCTGGAAATGTTGTCGGGAAATATACGGTTAAAAACCGTAAAGAATGTAGCAAGTTCTGTCCCAGAGTTTAATTTTGAAAGTTTACATTTCAAGCATGCTTTTAAAGAAACTAAATGTTCTGTTAGTGTCGCAGATAGATAATTTTTGTGACTAGTGTTGTTGTTTTTTAGGTAGTTACAATTACGATGGTAATATGGGTAGGAAGCATTGAATATTTCTGTAAGTCACTTAAGTGTTTGATTGGATCTGTTGATATTATAGCCTACGTCCGGAAACAGAAGAACCGTTGTGAGTGTTCAGATCTCACCTAGGCCTATCACTGTCAGTAACATCATAATTTATGGCTGATGTAAATTAACTTTTATCGATGAGACTAGGCTTAATGCTATTCTCAGTCTTTTGGTCTTCTTTCTTAAAATTACATTTAGGCCTGCTCTCAACACTTTTTATGTCTATACCTATTCAATGTTATAACCAATGGCAGAAATAGTTAGGCCTAAGTCTATTTTTTCATATCAAAAACAAAAATGGGTAAAATTGTACCATTGCAAAATAGTATTCGATAAGTAAATGTATTAATGCTCACAACATTTTGGGTCAGGGCCCCCTTCCTATGGTGATTTTAAACTTTGATGAAATAAATTATGAAACGTTCAAAGTTTAAAATTCGCCAGACAAATAGTCCGAAACTTTGTGAACATTAAATCATTTCATTCATTTTTTTTTTCTTTTATATGTTTGGTGTACGTTTTACCCCTCTTTTCTTCCTCGTTTAATTATATCACAAAGGTCTTTCTTTAAATCATTTATTGTTCATTGCCTCAGAATTCTTGAAAAAACGAACTAGTTTTCGGTAAAATGTGGGCTTACAGTTCTACTTTACGTTTTCCCTTCGTTTTTGTAGACTCACTTCAACATGTTCAATTTTACTTCTGATTTAAATAAAAAACCAAAATCATAGTTCCGCAAATATCAAAAAAGAAGAAATCAAACCTAAGAAAACATATTTCACTTCGCTTCGCTACAGTCCGTATTATAATGAAAAAAATAAAACGTTTTCCTACAGCGTCGTGGATAAGTTGCCAGTTTTGCAAGCTGTGTGAGACAAAATATTTCCCATCGTACTTATTTTAGAACTTGTTTATTGGAGTCTCTACATTTTAACTGGAAATCAAACATTTTATATTGATTTTAAACTTTTAATTCCTTAATGTTTAGAGTTTTTGTTTGTAATACAATTATAGCTAATTTTAGGCTATCATTAAGGGCCTTGTTTACCACGCCTTTGAAATTGTTTAAATGGCGCATGTATAGTACCATAAACTTTTATCAGCTGAATAAATCGACAACACTTTGTTGCTTGTTAAAACTATATATTGTGTATATTTGGTTTTGTCTGCTGCGTAAGACCACTGTTTCCTCTGTGTTTTTTTTTTTCCAATCCATGTGCGGAATCAGTTTTTTTTCATATGCACCAGTTTTGTTTTATTTTCTTAAGGGGCGGGGAGTATGTTTAGATCCTAGACCCTCTTAGCTAAATAAGCCATTTTGCATTGCTACCAGTTGGTCATTTGGGTTTTGGCCTATCAACTGTAAGGGCCATTAAGGCGGTCAACGTGTTAAAACTTCTCACCATTTCAGCGGATGTACTTGGCTGGAATAATGAAGTGTGCGGCCGGCCGCGCGCAACGTAGAGGTAACATTGCATAACACAATTATTGCTAATGCTGTATTTCCCTTCCCTTTGGCTTCCCGCTAGTACAGCGTAAGTATACGGATTTACAACGCTAAAATCTGCGGTTCAATTCCCCTCGGTAA
Organism: Tachypleus tridentatus; assembly: GCF_004210375.1. Lineage (NCBI taxonomy): Eukaryota > Metazoa > Arthropoda > Merostomata > Xiphosura > Limulidae > Tachypleus > Tachypleus tridentatus. Next base: position 149,173,604 of record NC_134834.1, read on the forward strand.
GCTCAGCAGATAGCTCAATGTAGCTTTGCTAAGAAAACACGCAAATCTGCGCGTAAGGCGTCGTAAAGGGTCGCGGGTTCGCGCCCGCGTCGCGCTAAGCCCCCAGTCGTGGGGTGTAGATGACGGCTCCCACTATTCGTTGGTAAAGAGTAGCCCAAGAGTTGGCGGTGGGTGGTGATGACTAGCTGCCTTCCTCCAGTCTTACACTGCTAAATTAGGGACGGCTAGCACAGATAGCCCTCGAGTAGCTTTGTGCGAAATTCCCAAACAAACCCTTTTCTTGGAGAAAGTTTTAGATAGTTTAAGTTGGGCCATAATATCGTGAGGCAAATTACTGTAAATTTTAAAGCCAGATTTATATATTATTCGATGAGTACATATTTTGCTGATGTTCTGAAAGCTGCTCGCTCGTCACGACATAATTAAGCAGTATAATACCACTGGCATATTTGATAAGTGGACATGTAACTATGCTGTTCTTATTTTAGTGTATACGTCAGTGACATCACGTTGCTTATTAGAAAGTTGAATGTAGCGTCTTAGACCTTGCTCAATAGTAGAGATGGTCCCTTTATAGAAAGTTAAATCTGTTCGTTTGTCACTAAAAGCATAGCTGCACAATGGGCTATCTGTGCTCTACCCACTACGGGTATCGAAACCCGATTTCTAGCGTTGTTTGTTTCGAATGTCGTGCAAAGCTACACGAGGGCTATCTGCACTAGTCTTCCCTAATTTAGCAGTGTAAGACTAGAGGGAAGACAGCTAGTCATCACTACCCACCGCCAACTCTTGGTCTACTCTTTTACCAACGAATTGTGGGATTGACCGTAACATTATAAGTCTCCGACGGCGGAAAGGGTAAGCATGTTTGGTGCCACGGGAATTCGAACCCGCGACCCTCAGATTACGAGTCGAACGCCTTAACCCATGCTGGGCCATTTCTAGCTTTGTAAATCCGCAAACATGACGCTGTGCCACTGATCAGTTGAAGGTGACTCTTGGCGCTGTAGAAAGAAAATCTAATTATTTATCAAACTTATAATTTGGTTTAAACTTTCTTTGCTTTTGAGATAGTAAAACCGATCAGATTATTAACGTTTTCAAAATTATTATATTAGCTTTCTTATTCTTTTTTCCTCTATTTGAAACAATTTATTTTTTGTATACATAAGTGCACACTCACAGAAAGGTTGGTGGACAGATTTAACAGAATATATTTTTTTAAAGTTCAGGATAGACATAATATTAGTATTTTGTCACAAAATGTGATCATTTGACACAAGCACGTGCATTTCAGTATAGGATATTAGTTAGACGTATAATTTAACACATACTTGGGTGTGAATCTGTACTAAGACATATTCTTGCTACCACCAAAATCCGTTTATGTGCCAACGGAAACATTAGATAATAAACAGTAATAATAATAAAATTACTATTTTTATAGTAAATTTCATATCACACTAAATAAACACATTATCATATGAAAGAGATTATGAATTTGAAATCATAACGCCATGTTAGGCAGTTTTTGTGTGTTTTTTTCCCAGCACTAGGTTTAATCTTACAGAACCATGAAAATACAATTGCATCCGACGACGCCTGTGGTTAATAAACATATATTTTCATTAAAAAAATGTTTCTACCCAAGCATATTGTAAGTACTTTTCAACTATTTGTTTAACCAGTTAACTATACATCAGCTCTAGTAATAATTAGTTCGATAATTATTTACTGTTTGAGTACGGATTTTCATCGTAATATTGCAACCATCTACTGTGCTTATTGTATGGTTTTACTTATCAAAGACAACGCTACTTATATTTAGTCTTAGTGTTTTCAACGCAAACATGGATATACAAGATAAACGGCCTGTGGGAGGACAACCAGTTAGAAGCACTTAACGCCTACATGACTAATATTTACTGATTAGCGGGATTTACTGGCACACTTGTAACGTAGAATGTGTTCAGTAGCATATAGCAACTCGAACCTTGGTCCTTCCAATTAGAAGTCCATTTCTAGTTTAGTAGAACTAGCACCAGATATTGCAGACAAAATTAATAGCCTGATATGCGATGAATACAATTAAGCACCATTTTGAAATTCAGTAATATGTAAAAATAATAAATGCTTTTATGTTCCCCCCCCCCAAAAAAAAACAATAAGATTGATGCCATAAATTTAAGTTTCATATGTAAAATGCACCAGTGTACACATTCCAAAACTAGATTGACTGTACTTCATTTTCTAATGTTAAACAGGTCGAATAAGTTTACCAGGTGATGATGACATTTTAAGGGCCCGGCATGGCCAAGCGTGTTAAGACGTGCGACTCGTAATCTGAGGGTCGCGGGTTCGCATCCCTTTCGCGCCAAACATGTTCGCCCTTTAGCCGTGGGGGCGTTATAATGTGACGGTCAATCCCACTATTCGTTGGTAAAAGAGTAGCCCAAGAGTTGACGGTGGGTGGTGGTGACTAGCTGCCTTCCTCTAGTCTTACACTGCTAAATTAGGGACGGCTAGCACAGATAGCCCTCGAGTAGCTTTGTGCGAAATTCAAAAAAACAAACAAACATCGAATAAGTTTCGAAATAAAACACACTCACTCTGCAATTAAAACCAATAGTTCAGTGCTTTAGTTTCGGAATATACCGCACTACAGATAATTTGAAACCAAGGCACTGTTTGATTTCAAAGAAATGAGAAGAAAGTTTAAACTGTTCATTTTGTCCCTCTTAAAATAATAAATATCTAAAATAAAAAACAAAAAATAAAATGTTGCTACAAAAAACAACTTCATCTGGTAAATCTAATACGTAAGCGAAACTATTATTTTACCGTTTGGACTGCCATCCTTTAGTCGTTGGGTCATGTTCGTTCAATTCAGCTGCAAGGTAATTTTCGTCTTCTCCTGACACCTGGACCACTCTGAAGTCTATTTTGTGTGGCATTTTTTCCAAAAATATATATTAAAAACATGAAGTTAACAAAATCTGACAAGCAACTTATCTGACGTACATGTTAACCCATGGCAATTTTCATGTTTTCCCTCTGTTATCCCCTAACAACCAAAATCCTTGTACATTGTTTCTCGAGCTGATGATTGCCATGGCGACCATGTAACCGCAACAATGTGTTCATTGATACTAACATATAAATTATATTGACAAAAAACATATACAGTTTGTTTTATTTTTTAACACGTTCTAAACGACTATATTTGTTTTGAATTTCATGTACAAACAAAAGCAACTGATATCAGCTCATTTTAATGTCGATACTTTGTGAAAATCGATATCCCAGTGTCTCAACAAAATAAAAATGTTCGCGCAGCGTATACATATTTTTGAATATGTAAATATTATCTACGTCGTACATGCAAGTATCGTAACTAAACGGGTGAGAGAAAATTTATAGGTCGAAGGGCTCTGGTGAATTTAGGATGATAATTAGCAGTGAACAAAATATTTATAATTGTTGTGCTTAGATTTTTTTATCATTAAAATTTATTTTTAATACTAAAGAATAATTTCTTCTTCTTTCAAGTTATCAGTAAACCACTACTAAGGTGTAAATAACGTTTAGAAACATTTTACTGGTGTATTTAAAAATGTAAATATAGTAGAAAACGTTTACAATTAGAGTAGCTCTTAAACACGATTTATCTACAGAAACACCGAACTAACACTCCATAAATTTTTATTCAGTTTATTATTCATTTGTTACATGTAGTTAATCAGATAAAAATATTTCAGTTTATTCTGTCGCTTAAATCTTCAACGAGATATAGGTCTTTGAAAATATACTGAATGAATGAATAATAATTAAAAAATTCCTACACTCAACAGTGCTACGAATCATTATCGGGATTTTTAACATAATACCGAAACAAGTATTAAGGAACAATACATATTGGAAACTGTACAAGCCAATGAAAAATAGTGTTCTCTTCTAGTAGATTAATTTTTGATTAATGTTAGCCCTATTTATTCAACCTGTAAGGACGTGCTGCATCAGTTTTAGGGTGTACTATTAATCAATAATTCCAAGGTAAAGATATGTTAACACAAGATTTCTGTGGCAGGAATAGAAAATTTTGATTTCAAAAATAATCATCTCTTTGGAAATGAAATATAAATCGTGATATAACTAAGTATACACAAAATATTTCATTCAATGTCACACAGAAAAAAAAAATGATTAAAAGCAAAACGAGACACGAACCTGAAATACACCTGGTAATGTAACACGTTCCGTTTACCCCTTTCGTTTATGATTTATTAGAATCCCATAAATATACACGTTTATTTTTAAATTTTAAAAACAAGTACTCGCTACACAGGCATGCTATAGAACCCTGATTGGGTGTGTAGCTGGTTATACATAAAAATTAACTAGACATACAAAAACTAATTCTAAGACATTTAAGTAAGAGGAACACGACAGTGTGTATTTAACGTTAATATATATAAATAAATAAATCTTGCACATTCTCCAAGATCAAGAGAGACAGTATACTAAAACAAGCATAAATCGGTGAAAATAGTTAACTATATGCCAGACTGGGTTACATGGTTACTTCTTAGATAGGTGGATAACTTACATGGCTGAAAAATACACAAGAATGAATTAACATTGTCATAAAAGTATATTCTTAAATTTCGTATAAAAATACTAGGTTTGTGTATAAGTCTAAAATGTGTAAACATACCACTCGTATAAATTTGGCTACAACACTATATGAGGTCTTCGTTTAGAGTTTTTAAAGTTTGGTCTCGTATCATTATGTTTGCTCATAACTTACTGTTCTTCCTTAATAACAAAAAAAAAAAACCCGACTAGCCTTTCGTTTATGATTGATTAGAAACCCACCGATATACACGTTTATTTTTATACTTAAAAACCAAGTATTCACTATGAGACATAATAGACAATCCAATGATTCAGTATATAGCTGTTAAGCACATAATAAACAAAAGGTATTTGTGTATATTTGAATGAGCATTTTTTAAAATTTCATGCACAATTTATATCTACTCGTATGATTTATTCCTATTGCACGACTTTTCCACATTATCACTAGACTCGCACACAAGTGACATGGATAATCATTGTTATCGAACTCACTCCAAGACAAAAGTTTGTTTCTTGCGAGTTAGAAGAACTAATTGTTATCACAGATATTTCTTGTGAAGTCAAGCTGGTAGCTAATTGCATGTCTTGGAAACAGACAATCTTTGTAAACTCTGCTAGAATATTTTACTGGAAACAGCTGTTGCCAGCAAAGCCCAAGCAACTGTATCATTCCAAATCAAGAACTTAACATTCTAGTTACAGGCATTAAAAATAAAATCGTTAAAGTATCATATTCATATAATACATACCAAATGTTGTCATGGCAACAGCTAATAAATGTAAAGTGTATAATTAAAATTAAAAGCACTTAATTTTATCACACTCATATTCCTCAATTACTACTTTGTTATAATTCATGTGGGGTTCTCCCAACAAAATTTGAATCATTTCTAAGTGTAGAATGTGGAAACATACTATCACTTTTATCTTGTTTCAGCTAGTGGACTGTAATGTCTGATGTACTCAGAAAATATTTTCAAACTCGTTTGAAATAAAATTTAAAATAATAGGTAATGTGCCAATTATGGTACAATTTGAAAAATCTATGAAATAATCTCATTTTTCTGGTAAAACGTATAATTTAACAGTTCAATGGAAACGTTTATTGGGTCAAATGGTATCTTAAATTGTCACCAAGATTCCTAGTGTATAAATAACTCAAGCATCACAGGATGAAAGATCACATGGTTTTTATCATGTAAGGACAGTTCAAAATACATAATACTGAAAAAAAGAAAACTATATAAATAATGTGTGTTTGATACCTTTAAAACAGGTTATTAACTAAAGGATAACCAATAATTATACTATTGTAAGTCTCATGGTCAAAAGTTGCACTTTTCTGTAATTCCTCCAAAACACTTCTATTTTATTGCATTTACTAAAACACCAAGACTGTAAGACACAATGTTTCAAGCTTTAACTCTCAATAAAGAAAAAAAAGGTTTGGTCTACTTTAACATTTGACAGAATAACCAAATTCTTACAAAATTATATAAAACTTGGAAAACAATCTGGCCATTCACAGCAACTCTTACGTTAATTAAATTGTGACTACTCCAGACATGTATTACAAACAACATTACTAATTAACATTGAAAATAACTTCAGATCAAGAATTCTGATTGAGGTTTCACTTTTTATTCACTAATAAGTCTATTATCGTATAAAACACCTTCTCACAACAGATCTATACATCATGTGACTGTTTCATTATCATGAATAATGCCAGCTATTTTATACACAATCCAGTATATATACATATATATATACACATGTAAGTGAAACATGCTGTAATTATAGATAAAATAACAAAACATGCTGGCATAAATGCTAAACCCATTGTGTCTTACAGCTTGCATTCCACATTAAGCTTGAGCAGCCAATTCATTTTCTACAGCTTTTCTATACTCTGCAAAACCTCCTTCTATGGTATGTACTGTCCCTTCTCTACACACCCACAGTTCCTTGCATACTAACTGAATTAGTTGTTCATCATGGGATACCAACACAACTCCTCCCTGTAAGAGTACAAATCACAAGCTTTACTTCAGACTATGGGAAATTACCAACTGTTAAATACAAATTTTTCTTTATATTTTATCACAAAAGCAAAGCAAAAATAACTTACAAACATAACAATTAAATAGTTTTTCCAGACTTGTTACAAGCCTCACTCTCAAGTATTCAAATCCAAATACTCTATTCAGAGATACATTACCTGTTAATATTAGTTCTATTCAGATACATTACCTGTTAATGTTGTTTAACTCTTTAAACCAATAATTTTTTGCTTGTTCTACTTGAATTATTCAAATAGTCTGCTAATAATTATCAGGGTTTATAAACATAAAACTTTCAAATTTCTTAATTTTATAGATAACAACTTAAGTTTTCAACCAGAATAACAAATCTTATGGGTTGCTGTCACCACCCAATGGGTAAATTGGGATTTATGGCCAGATGGTTACAGTATCTGATGGAGTCTAAGAAGTCAAAACTGAGTGAAAATGGAAACTACAATAATTAACCCTTTCACAACAGATTATGGTTCAAAAGCCATGTCATCATGTTTGTTGACTTACATTCAAAATTTTATTGAACTGATATTTTATGAATATGTCAATATGTTTGGAATCAAACTGTAGATAATTCAAACTAATGTTATATACGAGTTTTTTAATTTAGAAGTAAATATCTATTTCAGTGTGTCATGTGGTATGTTGAATGCAGCACTTTTTAAAATTAGATATTTGTGATGTCAGAATACTAAGTCTGTAGTTTCATACAAATTAGGAACTCAAATTACTAATATTTACAAGTTAGAATATAAAGTAAGAACCTTATATCTTTTTATTTTACTGAGATATGGCTCATGTACTGAATCAAACATGGTGGTTCACCTCTTTCAATTTTTTTAAACGGTTCATTATATACTCTTACTACAGTATATGACATGCAAATAACCAATCAACAGCTTAAAATGTCCCCTTTGTGGTTTTCTCAGCTATTTTAATCTAGAAAAGGCTACCGTGTTCTTTCAAACCAAGATTTCATGAGGGTATATTGCATGTTTAGTCTACTGAAAGTTTCATATTTTTTAAAATTTAAATACATCTTTGTTACTAATGGAATTCTATGGTATCAGTATAATGTTTAATAATAGAAATGTGACTGTATAGTACTAAATACCAGTTAGTCCACTAAATCACAGCCAAAAACAGGAAAGACTAAAGGCCAGTTTTATATTATTGGATATATAATATGAGTGCATGTTCACCACATCAGTGCAACTTGTATAATGTTAGCTAGGCATGACTGAATGGTCAATATGATAAAAAAATAAATAAATAAATAAATAAATAAAATAATAAGTGTGTGCATGTGTAAACATGTAGTCATTCTATGGTTATGAGGTTGGTTAAGTGACAGACTCCACATAGTTTGAGTATAGAAATTAAAATATAATCATACATTTCAAAAATATTTAGGAAGTTTTTGAGATTACATAAACAATATTTCATATTTTTGGAATGAATAATAGTTTTTTTAATCATAAGACGAAATCATTTTGCACTTAGACTAGTAACAAAAGACAACTTTCACAAACAAAGCTTTGGTAAAAATATTTAATTAAAGAATCTAATTCCTATGTTCAAAATATATTTGGAATTTTTACTAAACATTTATCAAATTTTGTGAAGATAGATGTTCTGCATCAAAAGATATAGTGCAAATGTATATATGAGCTTGTGTATATTATACCAATCTTGTAGTGAAAGGGTTAATATATACATTACTTTTTTTAAATATCCAAGATCTTTAATATAAAAACACTTGTGCAAAATAATATGAAAATTTGTTTTTTCTTAATTTCACCTGAACTATTACAATACCACAGCTGTCTTACCGTAAATCTGTTTAATGCTTCTCCTAAAGCTTCAATTGTCTCGACATCTAGATGGTTAGTAGGTTCGTCCAGTATAAGGAAGTTAGGACTGAAAATATATCACATGCATCGTTTTATATCAAACCATATACACTGTTTATCTTAAAACAGTTGATGAAACAAGCAAGCATGACCCTTCACCTAAACCTAGCAATCCCCAATTTTGAAGTTAAAGACAAGAGAGAGGTCTTCAAGACCTCCCACCAACTCTTGAGGCAGTCGTGTAAATTTCTCCAACCAAATATTGGAAATTGATCATCTCCATTTTAATGTATTCTAATCCTTTAGATGTGGAGCAAAACTATTTCTGGCAATCATAAGGTTTAAACCATATAACGTCAGATCTGTCGTCCAGGGTTGCTAGACACTGGTACCATACTACTTGATGATTGCGATAGTGTACAGTGTTGTGACTAGTTCCTACAAATGAGTGCTTGTGTTACTGTATAACAAAGTGTGACAACCAGTTACTATGTGAAATGCTGCTTACAGTGGAACTACAGTCTGTTTGTGGTGCTGTACTACAGATGTTTACAAAAGATTATTAATCAAATTGAAACCTTTGGTGAGTAGAACTAACCAGAAAGTAATTTTAATTCTTAACTATAATACTAATACTACTTTTTAATTCTACTAATAAATGACCTTATAACACTTCCTTTTCTTTCATTTAATTGAACACTCAATATTACACTTCAGTTTCTTTCACCAAAACACAGACAGTAACAGTAGAAAGCTTCAGTTGATTTAACACACTTGTTACAGGCAGGTCTCAGTGCTCATGTCACCACGTTTTAAGAGTCACATTTAAAATTTCATGAAACAAACTTCTTAATGATGAGTGTATATGAATAAACTTGGCATCAAACCATTGCTAATTAAGTAACATGTCAATGTTAGTTTTTTTAAGTTCCTAGTTTTACAAGAAAATATCTGAAAGACTACAAAAATCAGACCCACTTATCAGATACTTTCTTCTGCAAATTACCAATACCTCTCTGACGCTTTATACTATATTATTTATAAACTCCAAAAAGTCAAAGTTGTAATGCAACAAATTAAATATTACATTCTATTATATACAGAGAATTGTCTGTTTCATATCCATTTCAAAAACCTTTCTTGTAGGAATCACATTGATAGGCTTAGCTTAATTTTTTGAAAGCTTTTATCTCATAGTTAAAAAGCGAGAAAAATTATGATAATTATAGAGCATCGTTTGCTTTGTGCATGCTATTATTCTGTGTTCTTAGGTGCATTACTTAATTAAACAATAATTATTTGGTGTAGTAGTGTAATTAGTATAAGAAGTAGACTTAAGAGTTATTGACAATAGCAATAAATAAAAGACTCAGGTAAGTACTATATTTCTTATTTTCATGACTATTTTTTATTTATTATTGTGAAAGTAACAAATATAAATAGAAACTTGTTAGGTTAGTTTACGTAAGATAATGAAAAAATATTATACTAAAAAACTTCACAAGATATGCTCACAAGCAGCTTCCACATTACGCAAGTTTATAAAATAACATGAGATGCATGTGCCAAGTGATCTACAACTTGTGGGGCAAAATTATTGATTAGACATAGGTCAAAGGGCAATAAAAAACTAAATCTAGGTTGAAACAGATGTATACTGTTAAGAGCTTTAAGCTATTCAGAATTAATTGTGGTTTCCTGTTATAATCTGCAATCATTCTATAAAGAAAAAAAAAGGGTAAAGTTATTTCCTAATTTTTTCATGATGGTTGCAAGTTAAGACAAATCAACCATCTACTTATAGAGTCAAGGTGGAGAAACAAAACAGATAACATTTTCCTAAAAAAGAATAACAAAAATTGTTTGGTATTTATTTTGGAAGTTTTAAAGATTAAACAAATAAAGTTACAAAATTTTCAAATGTATTTTTAATCTTACCATGAAAAACATTTTGCACTTGGAACAGTTAATGCTCTATAACTTTAAACATTCAGGGTCAAATACTTGGTAAAAATTCTTTGGTTTGTCTACGTAAGACTTGTAATATTTACTAAGACGCATGAACAGTGTTGTGAGGCTAAACATGTTGAAATTATAATATGAAAACACTGGGGTTGTGAGGTTGGTATAATCTACTGAGCCCATACAAAGAGTTAAATAAAACTGATTTTGTAGTATGTGTTTGACCTTATACATTTACTGAAATTAAAATTTATTTTATAATCCAATACACACACTACACAAATTAACAATATGTATTTGTCTAAATCTTTAAAAGATTTTCTTTAAAAATTCATTCCTTTTTTATCATCCTAGTCTTAGAAAAACCACTGAATTATGTTCACAAAGGTGTACTAGTTCTATCTGTAATTACTACTTACAAAAGCATAGACATTGCAGCAAAAGCAACTCTACTCTTCTGTCCACCAGAAAGACTTACAATAGGTTGCAAAGCAAGATCACCTGTTACACCAAACCTTCCTAATTGTCTTCTATATTCTTCTGATGATTTACCTAGTGAATATAAATTTTATCACACTTAGAAAAAGCTAAAGTATAAGAAATCTTTCTCATTGTCTGAATTCTGAAAAATAGATGTAATATTTGACCTTGAAAACATTATCTTTCATAAATTATGATAAAATGTTTAAAATACACAACTTCAGACACAAGGATTAATGTACGAAACTAAAGATTTGTAAAAGTGGATAGGTGAGACACAAGTAATCTTACCTTTTACTTTTAAACGTACAAACAATTCAATTTACTTTTAATGGGTACAAGCGTTTTTGGTTTTATCCATTTTACACTTTGTATTTATAATAACTGTTCAATGTCTCACAACAGTTGCCAAAATTACATTAAACCTGTATACCACTTGACAACTCAAAAATAGGAACAGAAGCACAGTGAGTTGCTTTGATAGAGTTTGGTATTATCAAACAGAAGACTAATTACACGTGTTGTACGCTTTTTTGATTTATACCAGAAGAGTTTCTCATCATGAAAAACTTATCTGGATCTCCAGATGCTACATGGCCAGTTAACATCTACTGTCACTGCTCTACCATCTTTATCACGCCTGTTGTTGTGGACCACTCTACCATTCTTATCTTTTCTTTGTCATCTAAATCCTCTCTTTCCATATAGTGGTTGTGTTCTCTTGATGGTAAGGTGCTTCTAGCTCATTTTGAAATGTATTATAACAACTGCCAAAGTGATTTATTTGTAAGGTATTAACTTTTCATTTGGTCTTTTGACATATGGATGTGTTGATGGTTGGCAACCTGAACACAAAGTTCTATAAGACTGTACACTTTCTTAAGACAGTGCTGCCAAACTTTCACAATGTGCATGTGTGTTTTCACTTTAATACACTTCTTCGATAAATATGTCAGGAAACCACACATCCTGTGCATTTTATAGACAAACCAGGATTGTGGTCATGAGCAAGCCCATAGAATATACTGTGAAAGAGATAGTATAAACAGAGAGAAGGTTAGTGTAGTTTAGTGTTGACTGCCTGCATTTCAATTAATCACATACCCGGATAAATTACTTGCTTCTTACAATCATTTTAGGTTAATTTTACCAATTAAAACCTCCAATACTTTTAGGCCTAATAATTGTGATACAAATTATGTTCTGCAGTTGTTCTTTTCACACTCTTTGTAATTTGTTTATTTCACATTCAAAATCAGAGGTGTGTGAGAATAGCATTTTTGATGTATTGTCACCCATAAGTCACTACTCAATACCCATATTCAATACCAGAAATTTGTTTGTCCAAGTTGTGTTGTACATTGAAAAAAATAAATCCCAGAACAGTTGGCCTATCAAACTATCCTTATGTACAATTGTCATTTAAATGTAAAGTAATATGTACATGTGAATATGGGGAAGGGGGGGTGGTCCAGTAAATTTTATATTTGACATTTAACCCACACATATTAATAGTATAAAATCCTGAGTTAAGCCACATTTCAATAAAAGTAGTGTTTATTAGGTGTATTTCAAATTAACTACAAAGCATCATAGATTTTAGAGTAGACCTGGCAATTATTCACTTACTAATTCTACTGATAATACTTGCCCAATGTGATACTGATTAAATTATCTCACACCTACCTGGAAATTTTCCAGCTAAAAATTCTACTGATGATACAGACATGTCTAACTGATCAACATGATGTTGATTAAAGTAACCGATCTTCAAGTTTCTGTGGGCGTGACGGAATCCACTTGTGGGTTCAAGTTCACCTGTTAACAGCTTTAACAAAGTTGTCTTTCCTGACCCATTGTCTCCTACCTATAAATAAACCAAGGAATGAAATAGAAATTTCTTGTTAGCATCCATATCTTACACATCCATTTTTATTTTAGTCTTTTGTTTTTATCTTTACATACGAGGCTTTGCAAACAGAAAGTAAGACTGATAGATGAAGCATCCTCACTACAATATGGGTCTTACTTTTGCAGTCACCTATAGAAAGAAGGATACATCTTGTATCCCATATTATAGCTCATACACTGACAACTCATTTTTGGTTGTGTCATATTTTCTGTTTTAAGTATGTATATGATGCATACATACCAACACACAACCAGATTTATACTTAAGGTATGAACATAACCTCTTAAAATACTTTTAATATTTACAGTTTCTTATTGAGCACAAAGCTGAACAATGAGACATCTTAGTCCTTCAAATCTTAGCATCATAAGCCCTCAAACTTATTCCTAACTGCTATATGGCTTTATATAATGGGAATTTAACTCCATGTGCCCAGTGAAGGATCAAAGTGTCTGTGGTACAACTTTTACTGAGTGCCATTCAAGAGGGTATTACATATTTAATGATAGTTATCAACTATTTGTTTTACCCCACAATTCTGGTTTAGTGATAGTTTGTGGTAGAAATCAGTAAATACACAACATAGAGACAAATATATTTTTTCCAGTATCCATTTTAGAAATCTTTAGAGGTTATATAAATGTAATGTACAATCTGTACAATGGACAAAATTTTTTTATACCTTGCATAACCACCACCTAGCACTACTGACTTGTTAAAGTCCACGTCCGATTGATGTCTTAAATTCACAGATTTATCTTACGAACAAGTAGTTTTATAACAGACATGATTTTGTTTTGCATACGGACTTGTACACTTCACGTAAAACGTGTTACATGCCATGTAGATCCATAACTTATTTAGAATTAACATCAACATACCTTCTCCAATAATGTGATCATTTGGCTTATACTTAGGTTAACCAAGTATCTTTAAACCAATGCACATATTTGAAAATTAAAAAACCTTTCAAATTAACGAACAAAGAACTTTGAAACAAAGTATCAACTTAACTTGAACAATCACATGGAGGATATTTCATATAATTATTTACATGAAAAAAGAATGAATGAAAACACAACAAAAATTAAAATATTATTCAGATAGTGCTTTAGCTTAATACTCCACAATGTATATAAGAAACTGTATACTACAAACCTTCAAAAAATGTTCATGGGTATAGCTTTTTGGTACTACCAAAAAGCTGTGCTGTAGTAGAAAGCTTTATTTATCCTGAACTGAGATAAAAAGAATTCCATAAAAAGACAGCAAAGTACAAACAGATTCTACAATTGAAATTAGCAAAATTACTTACTATACAGATACGAGACTGCATGTTGGCCGATACATTCACACGACTTAAAATTGATATACTAGATTCATAGTTGAAAGATACTTCATCCAACTGAAGAACTGGTGGAGAAAGTTGTTCAGGATCTGGAAACCGAAGAGTCACAGTAGCTTCTTTCTCCACAGGTTTTAGCACTGGTCTATTGGAGAATTAATATTAAATATTGTCAAAACTAGTCAACTGAACAATCAATATTAAATATCACCATAACCAGTCCAGTTGACTCATTTGTTGTTGCAAATTATGTATTTTATTTAATATTCAGTATCTTAATGCCCTGTAGCTAGCTATGTAACACACTGTAGCATAATGGCCTATATCTATATGTAAATGTATACATTATGTGTTTGAACTCTCTGGATACAGACTTGGTCAATTTGACCAATTCTATAACCACTGTGTGACAATTAATCCATCTACACATGTTGGAGTAGGGGTACATGTGTACATATTATAACTAACTGTACTTAATGTATCTCATGAAATTTAACACTTTTAATAAACACTGCAACATTTTATGCACAAAAAATTTGATTTTTGAAAAAAATTGTCTTGCTACTGATTTATTTGATACAGTAAAGACTTAAGTTCACAAATTAAAACTGATTTTCATATTAAGAATAAAAATGCTTCATCTTATATTTTTATATTTCCTTTGCATATTCCCTACAACCTTTGAAATGAAACAATTTGTTTGGTAAACATTTATAGTTCTCTATTTTATCTACAATACACATACTACCTATGGCAAACATTTAAATATATAACAAAATGTATCTTTTCAGTATTTTTAATTTTGTTGCTCTTTCAACCACATACAAGTTTCATCAGAAACAATAAACCATTCTGCAAAAAACACAGCTCAAACAAGGTTTCATCATATGACATAAGTTACCTCAAATTCTTCCACGATTGATTATTTTGAATATTTTTTCATTAAAATTAACTTTTGCATTATTTTGTTTCATTTAAACAATAAATTTAATCTTAGTTTATGCAAACAAGCAATTTACATTGGATGCTGCATTTTCATAACTTCATTTTTCGTACTACATTGGACATCCCAAACATTATTCCTGTAGCTTTCAAATGTGCATTTTATAACACAAAAATATATCAGATATTAGAATAAAATATCCCAAAATTAATATAATTTATATGGCTTTCTAACTAAACTATAAATAGGTAGAGTTTGTAGTCTACACATAAACTACTGGCATTGACCACCACTTAAATATACTTATCTAATTTACATATTTCAGAATAGTCTCTTTATACTGGTTATAAAAATTTCCAATACCAATGAAAGAGAGAGTTAGACATTTTGTGCAAAATAGAGAGACTGGAGGTTGTAACAGGAGAAATGAATAAACCTCAACAAAGAAGGAAATTAGAATCTTATGTTCTGTTTTATCAATATGTATTGTATCCATTTATAATTGATAAAACATTCTGAATCTCATGAGGGATGAGAAATAATATCAACAAAAAGTCAGAAAACGTAACAAAAAAGTGAAATTGACATTTAAAAACTTTAATATACAATTATGAATTATAAACTATTTTATTGCCAAGCTTATGAACATACATTGATAACAAAGTAATTTAAGTTAATTTTAATTAATATGGAATATTTATTTGTTTTGGAATCAAGCATAAAACTACACAAGGGCTATCTGCACTAGCCCTCACCACTCACTGCCAACTCTTGGGCTACTCTTACCAACGAATAATGGGACTGATTGTCACATTATAACACTTCCACGGCTGAAAGGGCAAGCATGTTTGGTGTGACGGGGATTCGAACCCACAACTGTCAGATTATGAGTCGAGTGCCTTAACTGCTTGACCATGCCGGGCCTATCTGTGCTCTGCCCACCACAGGAATCAAAACCTGATTTCTCACAGTGCAAGTCCACAGACATAACTGTGCCACTCAAAGGTCCTGTATGGAATAAGTTATCTGCATGAGTTTTTTTTTGTCTAACTGTGCTAAAGTTTTTTTCTAACAGACCAGGTCCAGCACATAATGCCTGCAAGAAAGTACAGCTTCTATGATGTGCTTGAAGATGATAAAATGAGAAAAATTTGAGCAAAAGGCATGAAACTTGTATCTCAGAACAGCTGGTGGGAGTATTAACACTTACTGATAAGCAGAGAAAGTGACCTTCCTAGGTCATTTTCAGATTAACATAAAAATTAATGCAAGTGTTTTGCAGGTTGCAACTAGTACTTCATCATTCACTTACTGATAAACATTATTGGATAAAATGTTTAATATATCTAATTTTATTATTATAAATTTAATCACATTTGATGCAACAACTTTTTTTACTTACAGTTTTTGAAGCATTTTTATTTTACTCTGAACTAGGGAAGCACGTTTGGCATTGTAGCGGAACTTGTCAATGAATTCCTGGAAGAGAAGTTAAAACCTGTCAATATGTATTTCTGTACATAATACACATATAAAAATAATGATAAAGTAATGGAAAAGTATGTTCATTTTAATCTTTTAAACATTTCTCACTTTTGTTACAGCAAGTTTATTTGTTCCCTTTTTGCGCGTTTTGTACATTTCACACATTCATGTTCAACTAGTTGTAATTTTGTTAGACTTGTGGTAATGTAGGGAAAAACCACATGTTACTAAAATAGTCCACAACTGTTACAAATAATTTTATTTTCTAAGGGAAGAATTTAGAAAAAAACTGAAGTGGCCTTCCTTTTGAATAACTATTTTTTTTATCCTCATGTTTAGAATTTTAAAATAAAAAATCAGGTTCAAGGCCAAAAAAATATAAAAACTGTACAATATTCTGAGAAGTCAAAAAACGAAAATATAGCAAAATACAGAAAATAAGTAAACATGAACAGAACAACTTATGCTGTGTTTTAAACACATAGATCAATTGCATCGTTTCACTGAACCCAAGTGGCACCTACCTGAACGTGGGCCTTAAACTGCTGTTGAGCTTCATATTCTCGCTGTTGGTTTTTCAGTTTCTCAGTCATAGTCTTAACAAACACATCATAGTTTCCACGATAACATTCTAATCGATGACTGTGAAAATGTATAATATCAGTTGGTACAGCATCTAGAAACTTTCGGTCATGGCTTACAACAAGAAGCGTGGTGGGCCAGTTCTGAAAATATATGTTCAACAATGTAATGAAGGACTATCTCAACTTCTTTCGAATATACATGTTTGCAGTCTTCAATATTTAAGCACATTAATATATAATTATTTTAAAAACCAGATAGTAAAAATTTTGTAAAGGTTGGTTGGATTGTTTGTTTCTCTTTATTTCAACTTTTAGGTAGATGTACACAATATTAATATTTTTGAAAAATAGATTTCATAAAACTCATGTGAAAATTATGGAACATTTTAAAAATTCATTTTTAAAATAAATTTGTTTTATATAGGTTTCTTTTAACCTTTTATACCAAACAACTTAAAACACAAAAACATTTATAATGCACTTAACAGCAAAGATAGCTATTTCAAACTTTTATACCAAACAACTTAAAACACAAAAACATTTATAATGCACTTAACAGCAAAGATAGCTATTTCAAACTACTGGCCAGAGAGAAAGAAGCCAGTCAGTAACATTTTATTATCTTCCATCTATACTAAGGGAATGACTGTTCCTCTTTTAATACACTGAACATCTTACCTTTATGATTTTACAGCTCAATCAAACTACTTTTCAGATGGCCTTTTGTGGAGTTACATTCAAAATGTAAACAACTTTATTATCAATGTTTCTTACAAAACTTAGAATTATGAAACACATGCTAATGCCAAGTTTATACCCAGTTTTTAAATTAAAAGGAAGTATTTAAATAAATTCTATACCTTCAATTTATAGCCACAGCATACAGCTTATAAAATGGCTCCAGGTTTATTTTTTGTGTTTGTTTTTCCAAGTACAAACTTTTAGTTACACCATATATCCAATTCAAGATCTAGTTACAGGTTTTGGCTTGAGAGGTTAAACCTTTTTAATGGACGAAGCCCAATGTGTCTTAGATTAATATGCTCTAAGCATGCTTAAAAGAATTTCAATTCAAGGGTAAGCAGACAGAGATCTTGACAAATAACATAACTGAAGGGTCAAATTCCATGTCAAATCATTCAAGGGGCTACAGGTGACCCCCTCAGAATGCCTTGAAAAAATTCACATGCTCATCTACCTATATTATGAAAAATTGATATAGATTAGATCAATATCTCTAATAGTTTCTGGTCAGTAGCCCTGTAAAATTTAGTTAATTTATTTTTATTTTTGGCAAATTCATTTTCAGGCAACTTTGGCTGCTTAAAGCTGCAAGAGTAACGGTGGTACAAGACTGAAATTTGCTACACTGACTGAATTATTCTTACAGAATTCAAAAATGGTCTCAAACCAAGTTTATTTCTTTTAGGATTTTCATAGTGAGGCTGTAAAATCACCTGAAAACCCAAAATTATAAAAAAAACATTGGTTTATTTAATAAGCCTTAGCTCTAAGACTTAATATGATACAAAGCTGAATTTTTTCTAATTTCCTACAACATATCAGTTAATAAATCAGCAATTGTTGTAATTACGTCTATTATATCTCCTGTAAAAAAGATTTAGTTGCATGCAATTCTTTATGATTTAACTAAAAATAGCCCTACTTCAGGCCACAGTTTGACCATGTCACCAGTTATTCAGTTTTTTCAGATTTTTACCATATATTCTTGTATCTCTGAATATGATCTACAAAAAAAATCAGGATGATGTTCAACCTACTTTTTGAGTAATAATTTTTAAAGTATTCTCTGACCGTATGTTTTTTATTTTAAAAAATTCAGTTCAGGTGTGTTACTGTGTGCATATATATATATATATATCCATACAATTTTGAAAAATACCTGTCAGAATGTTATGAATCCCACTGAAATATTCTAACCAGCCTTTCACAATGTTAAATAATGAAGTTGTAAGAAACAAGAAATAATTAATTTATTTCTGATTGATTGATTGATTGATTTAGTGTTTTATGGCACAAAGAAGCTAGGCTATCTGCTCCAAACGTCTGGTAAAAAGGTAAAAATAAATGAAATGTAATAAAATATATAAAAGGAAATGAAGGTAAAACAAAACATCATTGAAAAACAGAAAAAGCATAAAACCAACGTTGACACCTAATCTACAATGTTAAGAGAGAAAGCAGAGTAAGAAAAGCTTTAAAGCAAAATGGTAATGATCATAACCCACCAGGAAGACTAACAGGTAAGTACAAGAACTACCGTCAGTCACCTGAAGTTGGTCTTTCCAGTCCTGGTTCCAGGTTATGTGTCATTATGGCCAGTACCAAAAGGAAAAGTATAATAGTGTGAAGAGACATGCAGCATAATTGTAATAACAACTCGCCAGGATGACTAACGAGTAGTTCAAACAGCAGCTTTAATCACCTAAAGTTGGCATTTCCAGTCCTGGTGTCGAGTTATTTAATGTTCTGGCCATTTTTCAATTTCAAATTGAATAAGAGATTGAGATTCTGAAAAGGGAACCACAATTAAAAAGGTGTAATGAATAAATATCCAACACTAAAATGAGATTAAAAAGATTAATGGCTATTAAAAAACTAAAAACCTTATCAAGGTAGACAGTGTCACCATCACCAATAACACTGTCCAAAGTTATGGATAAACCCTGGGACAGAACATGTTTATAATAGTGCCATCGTTGAGAGTCGTAACGATGGCCAGAAAGTAAAATGTGGCTTACTATGATCTGAGTGTTACACAAACTACACATTGGTGCATCACTTCCAGATAAAGGAAAACGATGAGTTAAAAAACTGTTACCAATGCGTAGTCTAGTTAGAACAACTTCCTTCTTCCGAACCTTACGGAAGCTAGACAGCCAAAGCCCAGTATAGGGTTTTATTTGAAAAAGCTTGTTGTCATGTTGCTCACTCCAAGTGGACTGCCAACTGGCATGGAGCCGAGCCTTGAATACAGGACCATAGTTCATGTATGGAAAAGGCACAGTGGTGATAGTGCAAGAGCAGATAGATTTAGCTGCTGTGTCTGCAAGCTCATTCCCGCGAATACCAACGTGATCTGGTATCCAGAAAAACTGGATAGAAGTAGATGTTAATGAGAAATGGGCCAGTTGGTTTGAATATCAGCAAGAACAGGGTGTAAGTCAACGTGAAGTGATTCCAGGGCCAGTAGAGAACTAAGCGAGTCAGTATAAATAGTGCAGTTGGAGTACTGCTCAGCTTCAATATGATCCAGCACAAGAGATATGGCATACAGTTCAGCAGTGAACACAGAAGCTGTAGAGGGGATTCTGCATGCAACCACCAAACCTCAACAAAACATGGCAGAGCCCACAGAACTACCTGATTTGGAACCATCCGTATAAATTGGAATGGAATGATTGTTTGAAAGATGTTCAGTAAATAAATGACAGTACTTCCAAATGGGAATATCTACTTTTCTAAGATGACTTAAAGGAAGGTCACATTTGGGGGCTGTAATAAGCCATAGTGGGATGGGCTGACCAGTGGATTCTGCAATGTTATCCAAGAACAGACCCAATTCATCCAATTGCACCTGGATGCAAAGGCCAAAAGGAGGAATAGCAGATAGTCTGTTCTGAAAAAGTATAAACCACTGAGGAAGGAAAACACATCCTCAGGTGGGATGCTTTGGTAAGGAATGAAGTTTCAAAGAATATACTAAAGACAGTTGCAAACGGCAAAGGTGCAGAGAAGGTTCACGAGATTTTACGTATAACTGGGGAAGTGCAGAAAGCCCAAGTGCAGAGTTGAAGTCCTTGATGATGAATGGGGTCCAGTATCTTTGAGGCCGAAGGGTCTGACAGAACCATAAACCCTTGATCCATAGTGGAGTTTTGATCGAATAAGAGCACAATGTATCTTTAACATAGAACATCGACCAGCTCCCCAACTGGTGGTAGAGAGGACATGGAGGATGTTCAGTGCTCTTGTGCAATTGATTCATAGCTGTTTTAAGTGTCGTATAAAAGTAAGCCCCAAGAACTTGGTCTCAGGGACCACTGGCAGTGAAACTTCACCGATATGGAGTTCAGGATCAGGGTGAATACCCCGTTGGCAGCAAATATGCATGAAAACAGTTTTAGAGAGAGAAAAATTAAAGCCGTTCACCGTAGTCCATTTCAGTACATGATTGAGGGCAATTTGTAATTGTCGCTCAATATATGTCATGTTCGACGACTGACACGAGATGTGAAAGTCGTCAACATAGAGCCCATTCACAACAGTGAGGAGTTGTTCAGTGATGGCATTTATCTTTATACTGAAAAGTGTGACACTCAAAACACAGCCCTGAGGGACCCAAAGTTCCTGTACAAAAGAAAGGGAAAGTGTAGAACCCACATGAACTTGGAATCTCCTGTACATTAAACATTTTTTAATAAACATGGGTAAATGACCACGTAACCCATATATATGGAGGTCTTGCAAAATGCCATACCTCCATGTTGTGTCATAAGCCTTCTCAATGTCAAAGAATATTGATACAAGATGTTGGAATTTGAGAAAGGCTTCTCTGATTGATGTTTCAAGACGAATTGCATGGTCCGTGGTGGAGTGCTGTTGTCGAAACCCATACAGGGTGAGCGAGAGGAGGTTGTTTGATTTGAGGAACCAAACAAGACAAGCATTAACCATCCTCTCTAAGGTCTTACAGAAACAGCTTGTCAAAGCAATTGGACGGTAGTTTGAAAGAATCTTGGGATCTTTCCCAGGCTTAGAGAAAGGTAAGATAATAGCCTGGCACCAGGCATCAGGAAAAACATTCTCCTGTCAGATCTGGTTAAAAACAAATAGAAGAATATCAAGAAAAGCAGGAGAGAGATAGCACAGCATGTTGTAGTGTACATTATCAGGTCCAACAGCTGTACTGCCAGACCCATGAACGGACATTTTCAGTTCCACCAGTGAAAAGAGACAATTATAGTCAAAGAGACAGTCAGTTCAAAAGGAAAGAGGTGAACGCTCTGCCCGAGTCTTGATGACCAAGAAGGTGGAGGAACAAGCAGAAGTGCTAGATACCCGGCAAAAGCTTTCACCTAGAGTATCGGCAATGCTCTGGACATCAGCTACCTCTTGGCCATCAGAGAGTAAGATCGAAGGGGGACAGAACTGTAGTGCCCACTGACCTTTTGAATCCTGTCCCATATGACCTTGGAACTGGTGGTAGAAGATATGCTAGTTGTAAACTTAATCCAAGATTACTTCTGGCTTTGACGTCTTACCCACCTAGTATGTGCATGGGCCCATTGGAAAGCGATGCAGTTCAAAATTGTGGGATATCTACGGAAAGTATCCCAGGCCCGTTTTTGAGCCTTCTGTGCTAAGTGGCAAGCAAGATTCCACCACTGATGAGAATATCATGGAAAACGTGTGGCAGTTTTAAGAATACACTGAGCAGCTGCTTGTATAATACAGTCAGTTACCGCTGCCACACAGTTGTCTGTTGAGGGCTGATTCACGATGGCAGGATCAAGTTCTGCGAGCCCAGTGAAAGTGAATCAGTCTGCCTGATGCAGCTTACACCAGGGCACATGGGTAGGGTGGCATCGACCATGGCCAGTCTCTCTCAAAAGTATAGGAAAATGATCACTGCCTAGTGGATTATTGCCAACCCTTCAACAAAAATGGAAGAATAATGAAGGGGAGCAAACCACGAGATCAATAGCAGTAAAGGACTGACTAGGTGCATGAAAATAAGTGGAAGAACCAGTATTGAAAAGAGAAAGATTGTGATCAGAGAGCATATGCTCTACAGAGCGACCCCTCCTATCAATAACAGCACTTCCCCAGAGGGGATGATATCTATTGAAGTCCCCCAGGATTAGAAAGGGAGACAGCAACTGTTCAACGAGAGCATCAAGGTCTGGTTGATCATGTCTCTCCAGGGGACAGGTAGAAAGAACAAACAGTGATGGTATGACCCAAGGAAACACGAATGGCTACAGCATTCAAGGGTGTGTTGAGTGGCAAAGACAGGGTGGGCAGATGCTGATCAACCAATAGTGCCACCCCTCCCTGTACTCATCCATCACACAGCCTGTCATTTCTGTACAGAGAAAACTGCTGAATTGTGACTGTATCAGCAGGTTTTAGAAATGTTTCTTATAAGGAAAGACAGAGGATGGTAAGAAGCAATCAGTGTTTTGATGTCATCCAAATTAGAACATAAACCTCGACAGTTCCATTGTATCAAGGTGGCCATTTTTAATGACGAGTAGGTGAAGTGGCTGGAGAACCCTTCTGTTTATGACCATATCGTTTTTCCTTACTGTCCTTATTCGGAGGAAGTCTATCGACCTCCATGGATCCTGCTCTGGGCCGATTGGGCAGGTCTTTGTTGTTGGAAGGGGATTCCAGTGACAAACAAATGATTGTTTTGCATCTTGGGGTGGGAGAAGAAGATGTATCAGAAGAAATGCCTGCATTTGAAACTGAAGGATATGGATTTTGAGGTTTGTTGGAATGTATGGGAGGAACAGAGATGGGTGTAGAAGTCGATTCATCAACCTTTTAAACCATGGAGGTCAAAAGGCTTTTCATTTGTTTTGAGAATGATTCTCAAACGATTATGAGTCGTTTTCAAACACTCCACCTCTTTTTCCTCCAACCATTTTGGACATGAACGAAAGTAGGAAGGGTGGGAACCATTGCAGTTAACACAATGTGGGTCTGTGTGACACTCATAGGCATCGTGGTCCTTGCCACCACAACGAGCACATGTCGGGGAACCACGACACAACATCTTTGAGTGGCCGAACCTCTGACATTGGAAACATCTGAGAAGGTGTGGAATGTACAGCCATACCATGCAAATTAGATAACCTGCCTTGATAGTGGCAGGTGCACGTGGTGATGTAAATGTCAAAACAAGGATATTTGTTGGCAGTGTAACTCCATCTTTGCAAGTGGAGATATGCCTCACTGTAGAAACTCCTCGAGTGGAGAGATCAGGGAGAATCTCTGACTCAGTGACGTTCTTCAAATTTCTCTCAACAATAACTCCTCGTGATAAATTCAAGGTAGCATGAGGGGTAACCTCAATAGGTACATCCCCAATTGCCTTTGAATACAAGAGGAGTTCACTGTGTTGGGATGTGGATATTTTAACCAATGTCTCTCCAGATCAAAGCTTCTTTACTTACTTTGGAGAGCCAGCAAGTCCCTTCTGAATAAAAGAGGGGGACATTTGCCCTCAAGACTTTTCTGAAAGAGAATGTAATAAGAAAATGAGGTGCATGTGTTACAGATGTTGAAGATTGCTGCTCAGAGTCTTCAAGATGTGGTCATTTATCTATTGACTGTTTTTTCACTATTTTCTTTAAATTCTTTGTAGGAGAGTCCATAGGAAAAAAGGAAAATTTCGGTACCCACTGACCCCACCTACAATGTCATGCAAGGACATTGCAGCAATGCCAGGGTTTCAGCACTATACCCAAACACCAGCATCAGACACAATGTCCACAACACCCATTAAGAACTTCCAACACTGGTACTTGGTTGACTCTAGCCCAAGTGGACCAGCCGACTGACCCAAGGGGAGCTACCCAAAGGCTGCCCATCTACAGGAATTCAAGGCCAAAGTGGTGTGTTAGGGTTGGACTCCTCAACCACCAGGATCCTCTCCTCCCCTTCATGGGTTGCCATGCATGGCAAACACATGGGTGGATGTTTAGATAGCAGAGGAGGTAAACTGAAAGTAAAGAACCTTCCCTGGGAGGACCCCCTCACCACGTACAAGAATCCACACCGACGGGAACAAGTTTATTGGCATAACTATTAGGTTGAGGAATAATTCGTGAGCGTTTTTAAATAATTTCATTCAAGCATTACATGCAAGACTATACAATACTTCAGTGCATGAATACATTACACCCAAAACATTTATTATGATACTTTATTTCATGTAATACCTAGGTATATAGTATGCATTGTTTTAAACAAAATTGTGAGATATTAAATGCGAAAAGCAGATGGTGTCGAAAATGCTCAATTTTGTCCACTTGACATTCCATTTAATGAGCTGAAAATGAAAGCAAAAATTAAAGAAATGAAAATCAAACACACCATCTATTAGAGCAAAAAATTATCTACCAAATGACGTGAAATATCTTGCGAAACCGTTTCATTTATGAATATATTTTTGTAACTTGAAAAAACGCTCACGAATTATTCCTGAACCCAATAGTTAGAACACATAGCAATGTAAATATATTGTGTATACATTACAGTTATGCAGATATGGCTGAGTTTAAAATTCATAATATAATAAATACAAAGGTAAATCATACACAAAAAGCACAGCGCTACAACAGGGGATAACTGAGAAAGATTATAGTCACACCAAACTGCAATAATCATGGCAATGAAATGTTTCAAATACTGCTTTGGTGATAAATTAGCATTAACAACATCAAATAAACACTGCTTTGTTCAGACAGCTTGAATAAATTTCTAAAATTCGAGATTATGTTGAGATCACTTTGACTTAGAACATAGTGGCGAGCACTACTGCCTTGCACAGTAGGTGCACTAATCAGACAAAGAATATGTTGGAAAGGAATCCAGCTTTCATCTTTGCATGACCTTGCAGGCCATGAGAACAATTCATTTCTTGATGTCTTCATAAATGACATCAACACATCGGAATGTTCATCTGATCTATCTTTTATGTTTCCCACATACCATTCATGATCGTATATGCATGTCACATACTTCCCTGGCTGATAATTGTCACCGCTATCATCAGACCCCATTTGAGCTGCTGCAGCATCACTTTCACTTTTACTACCAACAGTTACAACTGTGTACACATCATCATCTGATAGCCTTCTCATATAGAATGTGTTGGTAGAATAAAGCTATGATGTGACTTAATACCTGCCGCAGTTTTGCATTTTTCATAGCACTCAAGTATATCAAACTTTACACAATTCCTGATTGACAAGAAAGAACTGAATGTTGTCCTTTGCCCAATGATACATATCAGAGACACTTAAAATTTGATAATTTATTATTTTTCACAACCTTGATTTTTTTTAAGATCATGTTCAGAGATGTAAGAATATATAGAAAAGGCTGATTAGAATATTTCAATAGTATTCAATTATTTCACAATTGTATGTATACATTTGCACACAGTAACACACCTGAACTGAATTTTTTAAAAATTAAAAACGTATGGTCAGAGGATACTTTAAAAATTATTACTCAAAAAGTAGGTCGAACACCATCCTGATTTTTTTTGTAGATCATATTCAGAGATACAAGAATATATGGTAAAAATCTGAAAAGGCTGAATAACTGGTGACATGATCAAACTGTGGACTGAAGCAGGGCTATTTTTAGCTAAATCATAAAACGTTGCATGCAACTAAATTTTCTACAGGAGATCTAATAGACTTAATTACAACAATTGCTGATTTATTAACTGATATGTTATAGGAAATTAGAAAAAAAATTCAGCTTTGTATCATATTAAGTCTTAGAGCTATGGCTTATTAAATAAACTAATGTTTTTTTACAATTTTGGGTTTTCAGGTGATTTTACAGCCTCACTATGAAAATCCTAAGAGAGAAAAACTTGGTTTGAGACCATTTTTGAATTATGGGAGATTAATTCAGCAAGTGCAGCAAATTTCAGCCTTCTACCACTGTTACTCTTGCAGCTTTAAGCAGCCAAAGCTGCCCGAAAATGAATTAGCCAAAAAAAAAAACAAAATTAAATTTTACAGGGCTGTAAATCAGAAACTATGAGATATTGATCTAATCTATGGCAATTTTTCATAATATGGGTAGATGAGCACATGTGAATTTTTTCAAGGCATTCTGAAGGGGTCACCTGGAAAAGTTTCCAAAATCTGGATGATTTGACATGGAATGACCCTGAAGTGGTTATACATGCACTTTCCATGCTTGGTATTGCTGATGTACTAAAATATTGTTAATAAGAAGGAAAACAAAGATGTCAGATTAATTTACTCTGATCCTGCCCGAAAGATTTTCAAGTGCCATTGTTACCAAGTATTCCCTCTTGTTTATATCACACATCTCTTCTTTCATTTTTTGTAATAACTTTGCAAGAGTTTCACACCAATTAAATACACAAACTACATATAATAAAGACAGACTAGAACATAAAATTCCAACATCCTAGCCAGTGGCTAGATGGATTTCTCTGTATAATAAGTAACCAGGGTGTCCCCTACTCTATAACTGTAGTCAAGATTCAGGCTGATTTATGCCACAGATCATAATTTCAAAACTTGCCGAGATCTCAAAAATTTGTAAAACCTACCATACAGGCTACTCTCATCTTATCGTAGTTTTAATGTAGTTTCTAACATAGTACAAATTTAATGGACAGGTTTATAGCTAACACAAAGAAAAGGTCAATTTATGTTCATTCGTTTAGTTTGGGCAACAAAAGTCAACAGTTTGCAAGATGTAATTGACTGAAGATATAGTTCTTTGAGAAGTAATGGAATTTTACCATTTATAACTTGGTAAAAGAACCAGATAAGTTATGGTACCTTTGGGACAAAACATGAAGTACTTTTTTTTTATGAATATTTTCCTAATTACTGATGTATATTTTTAACAAAAGGAACTAATATGTAAAAATTAAAAACTTGTAACATTATACATGTAATTTAAACAAATAAAGATTATCACAATCCGAGATCACAAAATGTAACCCATCTGTTTGTTAAACCAAAGTTCTACAAATAGTTTAGAAACTGAAGTCATTAGAATAAATATTTATTGTCCATTCTAATTTGCAGACATTAGAAAAAAAATTGTATTTCATATTTTTCAATTTATAACTTCACAGTATATTAACATTTTCAATACATTTCATGTTATAACAAAGGAAATAAAATAACCATAAACTGTGCAGAACACTTGATTTTTGTCCAGTGAGTTCTAAGGTTATGCAAATCAAATATGAAAACATTTTATACTTGGCACAAATTAAATAATTCTGAATTAAAGATATATTAATTCACATGCAAATCTTTAGTAAAACTAATTAATAAATAATACTAATTTTTTTTGGGGGGAGACCACTTTTAAAGTTTACTAAAAACTTAAAATTTTATTATGGAACATACAGTAAATTAAAAATTATAGTGAACATTCTTATATATTGATTCACACACATGAGATCTGTCCAATAGACTGCTGCTACTGATATGAGGGCTAAAAGAATATGGAACAGTTCTGTTCTATTTGTTCAAACAAACTCAGCCTGCCAGCTCAGTATTTCAGAAACACTACTACAAAGTTCACCACTGTGCACACAGGGTAATACATTCATTTATAAACTGTACTAAATGATATTAAAAAAAGCAAAAAAAAACATTTGAAATTTTTACAGTTAGTTCAATCTTTTTATAAAAACTATTTATAGTTCAATACCAAAATAAATACTCTTCATTCTTAAACATGAAAACTTGTGGATACTGAATAAGAAATACTTAGCTGTGTCTCTTATATTTAGTATCCGTTTATGAGCTCTTCTTAATTACTAGACATACATGTATAACATATAAACAAAGAAATTCAAAAACAATTAATCAAGGATTATGGGAAGGTTGACATTCCTTTATTTGGAATAACTAGAGAAACACGAACTGGGAATTAATTCCAATATAACAAAGGAGTTCTACATTTCAAAAATCACACATTTTATCTAGTTTTAGTTAATGTTACCTGCAAATATGTTTCTAACCAAATAATGGCTTTCATGTCCAACATATTAGTAGGTTCTGCAAGGCAAAAATAAAAGTCAAATTAAAAACATAATAGGGTAATCAAAATAATTACACCATCTATTCATACAATGTATATTTAGAATATATTACAAAATATATCACAGTTACAAAATTTGTTAAAACAAGGCCACATATCAATGTAATCTATAATTCTAATGCTATGTAAATTATTTAAATTTAGAATTAATTATGGAATGTGCAATTTTATAAACATTTCTGTAAGTTAGTTGTTTACCAAATTGCTCATCAGTTCATAACTTAGTTAGTTACAAGGTTTGTAATAACAAGCCATACTAAAAAAGTGTTAGAAAACAAGTAATGTATACATACTTATACATGAATAGAGAATTTTCCTTAAGGATCAGAAATAAGGTTTTAAATAACTAATGAATAATTCTTAAAAAACAAATGAATATTCAGCAACAAAACCTGAAGAAGTAACTTACCATCAAGTAGAAGAAGGTCTGGCCTAAATAAAAACAAAACACAACAAAGTTATATATACAGCAATTTGATACCTAACTGAAGATGGATTGTGGAAGGTAATAAGTAATTAAGCACTCAATAAAAGTTCCATCACTGTATTAAATGTAATTCACCTACTAAGTACAAGTGATCGTTTAACTCAAAAAGAAGTAAAGATCTACAGAAACATTTGTTTGAAAAGATTCCACCATAGTTTAATTAATTCATTCAAATAAGATAATTTTGTTAAATTTTGAAATAAAAAACTCTTGTACTGTGAAACAAAGTCTTGAGGGAAATGTTAATCAAATACACTAAACCTCTGAGTTCAATAATGTTTTTGGTATCCCTTTATACATTTGTAACACACCTGACTTCAGTAACTTCAAGTGTTTACTAGACTGCAACTAATTTATTAATTAAATTCTGCACACTTGAATAGATGTTCTGATAGAATGTTACATTAGGTGAATTTATTGAAAACCTACTAAGGAAAGGCATCCATCACTTATCAAATATTCAAATATCATGATACTTAGGCACTCAAAAACTGAATTAAAGGTGAAGAAAAAGTGGATTAAACAATGTTGAGAGTGGCTCAACCTCAATATACAAGATAACCAATTCTTAAAAAGTAATTGCTTAAAAAAACAATGAGAAGTGCAATTATTTTAAGTGCAAGAAAAAAACTTACTTTGAGAAAAGTGCTCTAGCTAAAGCTATTCTCATTCTCCACCCTCCAGAGAACTCCCTGGAATTAAAAATGGAAAATTCATACTTAAATGTACAAGATATGTTTCCATTTCATAAATATCAAAATAAGTACATTTTTTATATAATTTATCAAAGAAATATTTAACTTGCCTGGTCGCTTTCCTTTGCATTGCAACACTAAACCCAAGACCTGCTAAAATTACCGATGCTCGTGCTGGTGCCTTGTCAGATTCTATGTGCTCGAGTTCTGCATAGACTTGGGCTAGACGAGAATTGGTTGAGGGATCATCACCATCCGACCTGCAAAAGCAGGTGTGGTTTTTTAATGCTTTAGTAAGATCAGAAATTATCCTGGAATTATTTCCAACTAACCTGCAAAAACAAAACACACTCAATGTTGAAGACTTTAGCAAAGCAAGAGTCAATACCAGGATCGTTCCTTCTAGCCTGCTGAAGTAATTAACACAGTTTATGAAGATTACACTAAAGTAAGAGTTTAAACTCAGAATCTATCCACATAAAAAAATAACTAAACAATTTATTAAACAAAGTTGACAGATATGCACTCAAACAAAATAAATTTACAATAGAATTTGTTTTACTGATCTATAAACATATCACTTATTTTGTGTATTT
Source organism: Tachypleus tridentatus (assembly GCF_004210375.1). NCBI lineage: Eukaryota > Metazoa > Arthropoda > Merostomata > Xiphosura > Limulidae > Tachypleus > Tachypleus tridentatus. Next base: position 149,204,536 of record NC_134834.1, read on the forward strand.
TCCCAATTCAGCATGCAAATGCACACAAAACAAAATACCTCCATAAATCTACATGCATCTTTTTTGAATTCTTTATACAAAAAAATTGTTCCCTTTTTCATGTCATAAAATTACTCCCCCATAAACAAGTTGTTACCCTACCAATTACTGGTTTACAGAGCACGCAGACATCTTATGTCACTCACCCTATAGCATTTATTCGGGCTATTAACTCTTGTTCTTCTCTCAACAGTCGTTGCCTAACCTCATCACATTCCAGCACACTTTGAAGGGCCAAAGTATCATCCCCCACCACTTCCTGTTCAACGTGCAACACTGAGAGATGGGAGGGGATCATCAGCTGTCTTCTGTAGAAGGTTATATTAACTTAGAACAGTTTTACAAACTTTTGTATGTATCAATGTATATTTTTGTTTCTGAATAACATTCAACAGTCAAAGAAAAAGGTAAATGTTTATTTCCTTAACACTAACCACACAAAACAGATTAACTCAACCACATGGCAAGTCTAAAAAGTAGCATAGATGTTAATAACAAGCAAACTTTGCATATTTTACAGTTCACTTAACTGAATGTACTTCACTGAACTAAGATAAAAATCACTGCAACCAAATAACTGTGTTTGTTTCTTGTATATGAATGAAGTTCAATATCGACAATAACAAAATGTAGAATATTAAAATTGTTGTTAACAAATTATCAATGCCTCAAATTTTTTACTATTGTCTTTATTTTACAGGGGAAGATTAATTAAACAAATAACCTGTATTAAACAGTTCTTAAATTTAATTTCAGAGCATTCAAACAATGTACCCCTCCTCCATGTTTAAAAAATTTGTTTTTCTTTAGAGGTTGTTTTAACTATGAAATAATGATGTCACCTGCACCCAGCAGTTCCATCACTCACAACAGAACACGACGTATCACCTGCACCTCACACTTCCATCACTCATAGAACATCATGTAATGTCACACAGATACTGGCCCATCCTCCACAGATAACATTTTGCTAGCTTAAGGCATTATATATATTATGGTTAATAATTGTATTCCCTTACAAGATTTGTTTATTACAGTATGAAAACAGCTTGTAGATACGTCTTTACTTTGGTCAAACACAAATGACATTTTGGTGTAAAAGGAAATAAAAAAAAAAATTAGGTGTTAAAACTATCCACTTTAACTATCCATTACTTTGATATCATTCGCAAGAGGGTACTTTTCCCAATTCCATTCCGTCCCACAAGACCGTATCGTCTCCCATTTGCAAGAATCAAATCAGCTCCTTGAAGAAGTATCCTGTAAGAGAAAACTAATAATAATTTCCTTCACAAACACAATAATTTATCTGTGTTAAGTTAATAAAGTGTTCTTAAGGATAAATAAAGTACATTACAAAAGGAATTAACCAACTTCCTTCTCACTGTAATTTTCATTCATTTTTAATCTCAATAAAGCCATAAGCTTGGACCAGTGCACTTTGTACTGGTGTTTTATTCCTGTTAGTACAAATAGTATTCTTTGAAGTTTACATACTATATTAGGGAGATATCAATTAATCACTTTACCAGCTATAAAAGAGATTACTTGTAATCAGCTAATTACTTTAAAAAAAAAAAAGCTGACTGAAATTTGAAATATAAATAATAGACCATAGTTATTTTATCTCAGCTTCAAGTTATTATATCACATCTCAATCTCATCAAATAGCTATTCTAATGTAACTTCTATATGTTATTTCACCTATCAGCCTCATACAAATAAAATAAAACAACTGGATTTTCTAGTTTTTCAAAGCTTAATAATTTGAGTGTCAACATTCATAAAGTTTGATAGATTCCTTTTGGATCTGATGCAACCACTGCAGATAGTAGAATTTGTCACACCATAGTTAATATGCATTACAATGTAATTAGTTCTCTATACCTGGAAACAACTTAAGTTAGAGTAATCATACTTCCAGAGGATATAGAGTTGAATAAATTTGCAGTCTACCACTATGTTGCTTGTCTTCCTTTCTGGCCTTTAGGCAAAAGATGTATTTAACAGATGAATTAAAAGAAACCACAATTATTGCACAAGTTTCCATTTAAAAATTGAAGCAACCTCTTTTTGGACTAAAAACCATTACTAAAATTCAAGAAACCTCACTCCCACACTGATGTTGGACAAACTGCATGTAAAAATGTATCTTAGGTCTTAAGAAGGTCAAAACATTGTTCTCTGCTTTATTAATAAAGTGTTAATACTCATACCAGCCCTCCCGAAATACATTTTTACTTCAAGTGGGTTTCTTGTCATTGCAAACTGCATGTAAGCTGAGCAACCTGTTAGGCTTAGAAGTGGGTGAAATTTGTGCAATCCAACATGAAAAATCTGTTATGTTTTCAGCTGCATAAAAAGGTAAAAGATTTAGGTAGAAGAAAGTAAAGTAAAAATCACAATGGATGAACAAGTGACAAAGCTATTTTCTTATCAGTACACCTGTAAGTCATATCATGAAATAAGCAGGTTACCCATGAAATTCTTTTTTTTGAGGGTATTGATTTCCTAAAACAGACAAGACTTCTTTTACAAATCAACCTCATGTGCTTCCAGTATAATTCAATACAACATGCTGGTACTTAGTGTTAAATAGTCAAGATATTTAAGCTTGCTTTATACTAATATAAGCCTTCTTAAAATAAATATTAAACCTGAACTATCATTTGATTCACTGCCTTTCATTTGAATTATAATTGCTTCAAGAAATTGAACCTATAGCCAATAACACTGGTCAAGACTTCACCTTTTATACTGGCACTTGTAAACCTACTTACTTGTCTCCAAAAGCAACATCAAAATTTTCAATTCTTATATCTTGTGTCTTGTTTATCCCTTTTGCTTCTAGTTTAATTTCCTTCTTACTCACTGATTGGCTTGCACTGGCTTCTGCATTTACTATCATATGACTAAATTAAAAGAAAATAAAAAGTTATTTTATAAAGTCATGAAATGGAAAACATACATTGTGAAAGACAAATTGGCAGTACCTTCACTATAAACAAAAGTAATAAAGCAACAGACACACACACAAGGGTAAGACTCAACTTACTTAGCGGCAGGTTTATCTGTCATGTCTCTTCTTTCTTGTTTCTGTTTCAGCTTAGCTTCTGCTTTTTCTAGTTTCCTCTGATCCACTTGCTAATTCATAAAAATGAAAACTTCATTTCCAATTAACACAAGAATATCCATTTACAAGTTTCCCTGAGTACCCAGTGATCTTATAAGAAGCCATTCTTATGTTAAAGAAATGTTTATTAAAAACAAAAATACATACAAAATGCTAATTCACAACAATCAGTCTTAACTTCAGAAAAAAGAAGGAATTTTGTTCTCACCTGATGAAGCAAACCATTGTTTAACATATTCAAAACACCTGTTCATTTAAGTTTTATTTATACTATTTTGAGATTTTCTCTTCTAATGTTAAATTTTCCTTTGAAGCTGTAAGCTCATAATGAAAGTGATAAAAACATTAATAACAATCCGAAACCTAATACTGTCATTAATGAAACAGTTTGGTCACAAATATGTATGATCTTTACTCAGATGCAATGTTAGCCTGAGTATCTTTTTGTTAAATGAATAAATTACCAAATGATCATCTCTGATTAATATTCATTAACAAATCATTTTCAAGTTTTAAAGCTAGTTATGTAAGGGAGTCACATTGATGTAATTTAATAATAAACAAATTATCTTATGCATACAATTTCGGATTCCAGTATCCAATTCCCCAAAATATACATTGAAACATTGGATTGGAAGTACAACCACCAGTAACTTAATTAAAACAAATTTTGGTTCATTTGCAGTATTTGAAGCAGGAAAATCAGAATATACTTCAAAAAGTTAAATTATCTATGGATCTGCAAGTGTAGAAATCAATGGTTCAAACTGGTGTAAAAACAAACATCAGTGTAATTTAGTATAATGCCATAACTTAAGTATCATCACCTATCATCATGGCAGGACTTGGTTACGGTTAAAAGATGTTAACATGTCTATGCATTTTCTACTATATAGCCTGCCCTGTAACTAAATAAGATTAAAGATGCAAAATTTTTGTCTGAACAATGACAGCATTACAATAATTAATTTACATAAAATTTTGTATTTTTTGGAGGGGTGGTAAATAAATGAGTAGCACAGATGCCTTAGAGAGCAAAGTTCACAATTCTAACACTAGAATTTTTGTTTTATTAATATTGTATAAAAATTATAAAATTAAAACTTATAAATGTTAAAATTTGGATTATTAGTTATGTTTTTATGTCAAGTTTATTCATATACGGTGATAAGAAAGCAGTTCAAATACATTTTGAAAGTAACTCAGCAAAACTTCATGACATCCTCAAAAAAGGATGCCTTGTAGCAAGAAGGTTAATTCATCATCTTGCAATTTGGCAAAAGTGCTACATCCACAGCCATCACTGAATATTTCTGCATCATGTTTCACGAGTGCAAACTGCAGCACAAATTATTCAAAATAAGCATTTAACACATTAATGAAACTATGCCATAAACAAAGGGATGCATCAAAATTATAAATTGAGTTAAAAATATCAAAAGGCTGTTCATTTCTGCAGATTTACAATGTAAATAAAATGCCAATCCAGACTTGATAATAGATAATTATATGACTGCTTATTTGCTGTATGGGATACAGTGCATCTCTAGCAGTTGAATGCCAGCATGCTGTACACTGTATGCAGCTTGCAAAAATTCTATGTGCATTTAAAGCAGTTGTAGTCAGTGGGTTAAACATATTTCAAAGGGGTGCTTTCACTGGGTCTAATAGTGAATTCACCTTGATAATGTTTGTAATATTTACTTATGTGCAACAGATTAGATGGTAAACAACAGGGAAAAAATAAAATAAACTTAATAATGATTCAGTACAGTTTAACATATACTTACCTTTATTTTGGCAAACAGCAGGCTTTTGTACTTGCCATTTTATGCCACTAATTGCCATTGGCAAAGTAGTGAGCATCTGGTGCTAACAAAGTTAATTTTTTAGCATAATTAAATTTTAAAATCATATCTCGGTCCTAAAATTATCTCATTTAAAACATCACCTAAAACTATTGATTCACAAAATATTTATCAATTAGGTAACTTACTGAAACCATGTCACGTTGCTTCATCCAGATGCTTTTAATTTCATCTGCATTGTTTTCAAACTGTTCGGCCATTCTCCCAAGATGTACAGGAACATCCAAAACTTTGTGCTCTTTGTTATCTGGTTCTTCCAGGTTTCTAGAAAATCAAATCAGATGCTGAATTTGGTATAGATAAGAAATACCTTGAAAACAACAAAAGCATCCATGGTGACCAACTCTTCAGTACATTCTGAAGCATCAGAAATGATTTCCTTCTCTTTGTTGCAGCCATACTCTAATCAGAAAAAATGTACATCGCAAGAATTACACTTTTGTGGTCAAGAAAAATATTAGTCTCAAAAGTATCTTCATAGGTTCAACTGTGGAAACATTTCACCTCAAAAGACAAAGTACTTGCATGGCATGTGAGGATCTCAGATCCAACAATACACCAACAAATACAATTACCATACATACAACTTATTTGGGTTAGGAACTTTGGATAGGATTTCCCTAAATGGAATTTTTCAGTAAAAAATGATTAAAAACTACTCTTCACTTCAATAAATTAAAGTCCTATCAGTAACATCTATTGTAACACTTTATCTTCAATCACATTCACACTTTTATTGTTAGATTATTCATCATTCTTCCAAGATCTATTCTGTATGACACTGTTACAGACATACTTTGCCATTTAATTTACTTATTTGTACTTCAAACACTTCTTTGTACCATTCATGAAAAGGTTTATAAAGCTACTAACAGTGATCACTATTAAAACATTTATTTAATTAGCAACTTAGTACCAGGAAAGAGTCACTCAGTACAGTTAATTTGATTTTCTTATAACATTTCTCCACAAATACTCAATTTACATATCACAAAAGCAGTTAAATTAATTTTAAACCAGACACTTTAGATATCTTATGGATGACATGTTCACAATGAAATAACAACAAAAACAAAAATTGAAATCTACAATTATGAGCTCACCCTTTCAATGCATATAATAGTTGACTACAAATCTCTCTTATTTCCTCTTTGTTCTTGTTTTCTCCTGCAACTTCATGTAAAACTTCCCCAACAGCATCATACACTTCTTCTATAGAACTGAATTCATCCTTACTTCCATCCAAGACTCCTGTTAAAAACACATGTTGGCCTTAATGAGGTTTACCTGTCTGCTTTCAGTAGTTACATTGTAGACATCTATTTGTAAAATTTGGTTTGGCAGCTTTTACTTTTTTTTACTGATTTCTTCAATAAAATTCTAACAATGTGAGATCAATGAATCAGCTGCAAGACAGTGCACGAAGAGGTAAATATACCTACACAACTGCCAAAACACACCCAATAACATATGTGATATGTTTAAGTAAACACAACATAAATCTTCAATCATAATGATGAGAAACACATGAAATAAAAATGTATTCTAAAGATGTCTTTAGAAAACAAATATTCAGTTGCTTTTATTCTGGCATATTTATATGATAAATATGGTTTAAAACTAAAACAGTTCTACACAAGAAAAAAATACCTCTTGAAAAATTACCCAAAATGTTTGATGAAAAAATGACGTAAATAAACACATCAATAACCCAAACTTTGATTCAATTATCAAAAGATTGTATATAACACAAAATCTACAATATTTATGTTAAATAATTTTAACTGAATCATTGTATTTTAAAAATATTACTAGTTTTTCAAAATATTTACACTTCCCTTACTAGTGAGTAAGGTAACAGGTTGCTTTGGGGAATATTTTTCTATTACAGGAAGGAAAATTAGAAGTTGAAGTCAAGGAAAGAAGAGATGAGATGTATAGAGTTTGGGTAAAAGTTGCTTTTGGGACATGTAAGGATGGGATAACTGGAATTACAAAAATGTATGCTGGGTGAAGAGTTAAGGCTATAAAGTTCAATAAAATTTCAAGTACTATTCACTGACAAACAGATTTAAGGATTTTACTGCTTACAATGAGGAAAAAGAGGATTACCAAGAGGTTTATTTAGAAACCCTCATTAATACAGTGATAAAGTTGTCACACAATCAACCTAGACTACCATCCACATAGCAGTAGTTATTATGATTCCTTCATCTAACCATATATACACACACACAGTTTACATATCAGCTGAACTGGTCTCAACTTACTCAGTCTGTACTTGAACAAGTTTTATCAAGGGTGAAAGTTGGATGCGTAATTATTACAGAACTATTAACATAAAGTTCAACAGTTTAATTACCATCATTTATTAAATGATTTAGGTTAGGAATCATACAAAGGTAGAAATACAGTGTGGTTAATTTTATAAGATTATTATCTCATGTGATAATTACGAACTACATATTTTTGATGTATTAATACTACTTGCTTGTACATATATTATCTTGACATTTTAAAGTGATGCAAATGACATCATCCTTTACATATCCACACATTTCATATCATGGACATTTACGAAGATTTTTGTCATGCACAAAGCTTTACAGTGAGCCATCTCAGCTGTGCTCACTGTAATTATTAAATCCAAACTTTTAACATGATAACCCTGAGCAGCTAGAATGCTACCCATGCAGAAATGAAAAGCATCATACTGTTGATCTTCTCTATAACTGTCATAATATCACCCATAGTCTTGCTATATTCTTATCTAGAAGTTTTCTCCCCCACATATTACACATGTTCCAAAAGTTACCAGTGATACCAACACACCTAGAAGTTAGGAAAAGGTGTATTAATTATGTTTGAGAAAAAAAAGACATACCAGAAGCTATACATATTAAAATCAACTGTATTACACTACAATAAAAGCTCTAAATATATTACACTGTTGTGTCATACAAGAATATATAATAAACAGACATAACAGTAGCACAGTGACTATAAATTAGAACTCCTAACAATATTGTTTACAGTTTTAATATCACCTACAAATAATAAAATGCAATCATTTATGTGTAAAAAAAACACATTATTTGCATATTTAAAAAAATGCATAAACAATGTAAATTTTTGTTCTTTTTAATTCATTTAAATTGTTTGATTAATACAACAGAAACAATTTCCATTTATAGTAATATTTATGACTTAAATTTCATCTCCATCTAACCAATTCTCAGTAGTTATTGTTCACTGTACTTGAATTGGTCTTAAGCTAATGTGTTATCACAATTTCATCTTAACAAATGTTTCAGTTCCATTTGCTCACTGATAGCAGCAAACAAATGGGAGAGAATGTTAAGTTTTCTTGTCAATAATTTGTTACTTTTTCAGAATATTTATAAGCTAACACAGTAATGGTGAGCTGCAATGTAACTGTATAATTCTGTTCTTTGGAATGATAACTAAATACAAGGGAGATAAATGGATCATTTGCTTTCAATATATGACATTTCTTTTGAAACAATTAGTTTTCATGTAATACACTGTCACTGATACAGTAACATCTGTTTGACAGCTAGATGCTAATATTAACTTTGAGAAAAAACATGCTTTATTTTTTAGTAAAGCTTAGTTCTGAAATTGAAAAGAAAGAGTGAGCTAATTGTTCACTTTATCGACGTCAACACTTAACAACTACTGAATAAGACAGTGGTTTCCAACCAGGGGTGCGAGATAACATGTTTTGGCCACCTTCACCTTTATTCTTAAATAAATAATTACTGTGAGGGGTGCGAGAACATGTTAACATTTTTTAGGGGTGCGGAACCACTGGAATAAGTAATTCACAAATATATCATATTTCAAAACTAGTTCCATTATTAACCCTAACGTTATTAACAACTGAATTAGCAATACGCCAACGTGACTTCTAGCTCGATCTTAGAATGCTTAGTTAGGCTTACATACATAAATAGAAGAAACCGGCATACAAATTTATTCTGATCTGTCTATACACTACCTTGGCATGCCAATTTAGTTTTATATGCACGCGATGAAATATATTTTGCTCTGCCAGTTATTGTAGATAATATTATTATTTACAAAAAGTTACAGTTTCCAACACTCAACAGGTAACCAAAATTTAAATAACTTGCCTTCAATATACGCATAAAGTTCTTGATCCATGTGAGGAAATACAGATGTCAAAATCTCTGTAGTACCATCCATAATTTAACGTTAAATTAAGTTGTAACTGATCGTTTTAAACTTTGTACTTAAATTATTGGAATTCAACTTCACAAAATCCCATTCAAGCAATAACTAGTAATTGTAATACTAATAACAGTACCAGTATTACTTTACACTGCCCTCTTCACACTTTGAGTCTTTCACTCAAAATTTCACGTTTAATAAATTGCCACGCGCTGGTTGATTATATATAGAGACCATACAATTATTGTTATCAATATTTTATTAATAATTTTGTAGAACTATCGTCTGGACAAAAATACTTTATTAATTACTTTTTAATATATATATATATTTTGTATTAATTTACTGTTAAATATTTTGCTTAAGAGTTTCACGTCTAATAATTTGCTACGCACTGATTAATTATATATATTAACCAGATGATTATTTTAATGTATATAAAATTTAGGACTTGTTAACAACAACTCTGTATTTATCCTGCGGGTACACCGGTAACTCTCGGGATTTACAATACTAAAATCCAAGGTTCAATTGCCCTCGATGAATATAGCAGGTAACTACTTGCCTTTAGCTTTACTATAAAAAACATACATATCTTTCTTTTATCAATAATTTTTTAGAGATATAGCGTGGAAAAAGTATTACATTCGATTTTAGTGCAAATTAAATTTCTAGTATATGCATTTTGTTCTTGAAAAGTTATTGTTTTTCATTGAGTAAAAGCTACACGCACACTATTTTGCTCTGACTACCACAGAGAATAGAAACGCGGGCATTGTATTGTAAAGGCCGTAAATTTATCGCTAACCTTTGCGGAGGATCCAAAAAGAATAGTCATTCATTCGAAAGCTCTTGTGTTTCTAAGCCTATTTAATTTTTCATTAAATAAAAATTAGCTTAATAAAACAATAAGGTTATATCTTCCCAGCATTATAATTTTTTTTTTAAATCTTATGTAGCTTGACGCAACATTTTGAGAGTAAAAAGGACAGCAGCTGTTCAACGGCATCCGCCACAAACTCTTGGACTGCTCTCGTGTGATCGAATAACAGAATTTGACCATTACATCTAAAGTGAAGAACACGATTTGTTTTACGACTACAATACAATTCCTTCCTTTTCATTTGAGGCCCGGCATGGCCTAGCGCGTAAGGCGTGCGACTCGTAATCCGAGGGCGAGTTCGCGCCCGCGTCGCGCTAAACATGCTCGCCCTCTCAGCCGTGGGGGTGTACAATGTTACGGTCAATCCCACTATTCGTTGGTAAAAGAGTAGCCCAAGAGTTTGCGGTGGGTGGTGATGACTAGCTGCCTTCCCTCTAGTCTTACACTGCTAAATTAGGGACGGCTAGCACAGATAGCCCTCGAGTAGCTTTGTGCGAAATTCACAAACAAAATATCCTTTTCATTTGTTAAATTAGCTGATCGTTGGGGTCTTCGGCCATGTGTTGGATTCTACGACTGATAGTATTGTTGGATAAAGGCACTTTTGAAAGCAGTCTTCCCGCAGATTCACCAACCATAAGGTTCATCATGTCCACCGCAGTAGGTAAAATCAGTTCTTCTGCGATTGTGTGAGACTTTTTACATTTCGAGACTCTATATGTCACCTTGTAGGATGTTAGCAGAGCATTGCTTGAAGTTGATGCTTGTTTCAAAAATGTACCTTTTTGTCCTTTCAATTCTTTTAACTTTCTGCTAAAATAATCACGGGATTTACTACCCATGATGTGGTCAGCTATCGGTCAGTTACCTCTTTCTTTGTGGAACCTGACGATGACCGAAGAAGGTCGAAACATTATTCGCTCCTCTACATAAAATATTTTCTCAACCCATACCAGCTGTTTTTGCATATAATAAAAGCAAGTATTCTCTCCATGTTCACTTGCTCTCAGTCCAGTGAAGTATACGTTTTCCCCTTCTATGAGTTGTCGACTAGATATTCACCTACTTTTTTGTTTCGATCTTAGAACCACTTATGAAAATTGATTTTAGTTTACAATTTCTCAAACAAACAAAGGCCACCAATATGGACGCAGAGACAAGACTGGAGTGGAGAAGAGATGTTCTAGACATACCTGTTGAAGTACTGAAAGGTTCTTTAGAAGATCAAATACCTTTCTCAAAGTTCAGATTTAGATTTAGCTAGGTGAGAAGTTTTGGGAAACTACTCTTAAAACTAGTTTATAAACTTAGTGTTTTTCTGAGCTTGAACAATAATATTACTTTGGTCGACTGAACTGCTCAGATTTGCACATCCTCATTGATGCTACTTCTTTATGGAGTAGAGTAAAAGAATATAAGTATCAGGTGGAACTACAGGTATTTATAGACATAATTATGTTCATATATAACTACTATCTTTGCTGTTAAGGAATGCTCCAGTAGAAAGGGCTCGGCATGACCAGATGAGTTAAGGCGTTCGACTCGTAATCCGAGGGTCGCAGGTTCGAATCCCCGTCGCACCAAACATTCTCGTACTTTCAGCCGTGGGGGCGTTATAATGTGACGGTAAGTCTCACTATCCGTTGGTAAAAGAGTAGCTCAAGAGTTGGCGGTAAGTGGTGATGACTAGCTGCATTCCTTCTAGTCTTACAAACAAACAAAGTAACCGGTGAAAAGAGCGTTTTTCAGAACGAATTTGGTGGCATGCAAAATCTGTAACAAGTTGTAGACTGATTCACAAATATCAATTTTGATTATCCAAATAAGTTTAAAGAACAAAAGAATTTGATGCAAATCTTTTATTCCATTATATAACTATCATCGAGTGTCATCCTTTGTAGCGTAGGTGATCATGTCTCTCCACCTATCCTTGTTCCAGACACTTTTGATTACATCAGTTACCCACACGCTCTATTTGTGTAGCCAAACTGATAAACTGTCCAAGATCTTCTGCCTTTATTTTAAACATAACGTTTTGTGAAAGAATGACCTATTGGTTCATCTCAGATGTTTAAGATTTTAAAATTAATTTAATTTAGAATGTGGAACATCTGAGATGTTCCAGAAGTTCTACCATCCTCTTGGAAAAATAAAACTATTTTTACTGAAGATGACTCCCACCCTTACAAAAATATACGATCTTAAACACCTCAATCAGTTTCTTCTTAAATTATTTTATTTTGATATAAAAAATGGTTAAGGGGAATCTGATTGAGATTTTTAAGATCGTAGATCGTTTTATTTCTCCAAGAGGGTGATAACCTCTCCATACCAGATACCATTCTAGTAACACACTTCTTGAATGGGTTTGAGAAATGATTGACAATTACATCAAGATCCATTTATTTCATGGCGCTGTTAAAGTTATACTTGTAATTCAAATTATAACCCCCGGGTAGTATCTTTCAGTTATTATAATTAAAACCCATCTTCCATTTCTTTGCTCAACACACTAAATTATCTAAATCCTTTTGTAAAGCAGCAGTATCCTCTTCACATTTATCTATTAATACTTAAAACCTTAATATCAGCGAGAAATCTAAGTAATTGATTGACTATATCTTCACCTATCTCATTGATGTAAATCAAAAAAAGCTACGGTCCTAAGACTTGGGTATCCAATCAGCTAGGTTATTCCCACACCTATAGAGACAATTGTGCTTACAAGCCTTTTATGTAGCACCTTTTCAAATACTTTCTGAAAACTAGATACACTGAACTTACAACCTTAGTCTCATCTACGTAAGCAGTAGCCTTTTTATAGATTTGTAAGGAAAGAGTTCCCCTAAGTGAAATCAGCGACAGTTTTCTAAACTTTGCAAAGCATCTTTAACGTACTTTTAAAAATTTTCCCCACATCAGATGTAAAACTAATGGGGGTATAATTTTTAACACCTCCCTTGAAAGAATGAGTTACATTAGTTAACTTCCAATTCTCTGGTATCTGCCCATTATTCAAGTATTGACAAAAAACAGTAACAAGTGGCTTACATATCCAATCTTTCACCTCATTCAAAGCTCTTGAAAAATTATTTTCTGGTTCGAGAACCTTATCGCTTTTTGAACTTCCCAATTTTTTTCTTAACCAGTTGAGAATTAATGCAGTCGTCTTGTTTGATCTCTTTTTTATATCACAACTGTTCAAAATCTGGAATACTGTTTACATCTTCGTTCGTAAAAAGAAAATAAGAAAAAGCCAAATTTAATAACCCAACCATCTCATAATCGTCAAATATTTGCCTTTCTTTATCATCCTTTGAGGGCCCTAACTCCCATTCTAACATTTTCTTTACTCTTTATGTATTTAAATAAATTCTTACATTTCAGACAACCTTTTCTCGTAAATTTTTTTTGAAAACCAAATTTCCAGGTCTACCAACTTTCTTGATATTCTATGTTCTTATTGTTTTGAATTAAGCACAAAGCTACACAATAGGCTACGTGTACTCTGCCCATCGCGGGTATCGAAACCCGGTTTTAGCGTTGTAAGTCCGCAGACATACCGCTGAGCCAGTGGGGGCAGATATTTTATGATTTTATAAGTCTTCTATCATGCTGATCAATTTAAACTCCTTATATTTATGGTGCTTTTCTTTAATCTTATTTCTTAAACTCTTTGTGACCCAACTTGGTTTTTTACCTGCAACTGCTATAACTATGACTTGAATATTTAAAAATATCCACATCTGGTCAGTGCATCAAAATAACTCAGCATACAATTCCACATGTAAGTCTTTTCACATCTCTTCAAAATTTGTTTTTTATTTGTAACCAAAATATTATTATTCCTTATCTTCACACGCAGCAAAACATTGAATCTAATGAAACGTAAAGGTTTTCCATTTTCTACCCTATCGATAATACCTATATTTTAAATTAATAATTAACCTAAAATAAAATTGTTTCTAGTAAGTTCCCAATTGGTGAGGAAGAACAGTTTCCAAAAAACCTTTCATTCTCATGGTTTGACTCTAACATTTACCGATCAATATGTCTGAAATTAAAATCACCTATAACTATGACTTCTTTAACAGTTGAAATGTTAATATCACTATAACGTTTTCTCACTACTTTTATCAACTTCATCTAATGGTCTGTAAAAAGTTCCCACTAAAAGCTTTTTTCATTTTATTGTTTGTCTGTTTGTTTTGAATTACGCACAAAGCTACTCAAGTGTTATCTACACTAGCTGTCCCTAATTTAGCAATGCAAAGTTTGAGGGAAGGAAACTAGTCATCACCATCTATTGCCAGCTCTTGAGATACTATTATACCAACAAATAGTGGCACTGACCGTCACATTATAACGTCCCCACTGCTGAAAGGGCGAGCATGTTTGGTGTGACGGGGATTTGAATTTTCATTTTATATCCACTGACAAAAATCCAAATGGATTCAATCTCTTTGGTGTTATATTTAATATTACCAACTTCAACTGGATGTAAATCAGCTTTTACATATAAATCCATTTAATAGAAATAGCATATTAAAAGGTCTGGCATGGCCAGGTGGATAGGATGCTCCATTCACAACCTGAGGGTCGCGGGTTCGAATTTCCGTCCCACCAAACATGTTCACCCTTTCAGCCGTGGGATTTTATAGCGTTACAGTTAATCCCACTATTCATTGGTGAAATAGTAGCCTAAGAGTTGGCGGTGGGTGTTGAAGACAAGCTGTCTTTTCTCTAGTCTTACCCTGCTAAATTAGAAACAGCTAGCACAGATAGCCCTCGTGTAGCTTTGGGCGCAATTCAAAACAAACCAAAGCCGATTAAATAGCCTGTAATCTTGTGTTTTTTTTTTAAAAACGTTTGTCATCAAAATCATCTATGTTTAACAATGTTTCAGTTATTCCCATTACATCAAAATTCTCCATTTACAATTACGACAGAAAGTGTTCGTACCCTGCGTCGTGAGTAGTTTTCCTCATAACTTGAAAAGTATCAAGATTAGGATAATAAAAGTATATTATATTATAAATATCATACTAACACACGTCTACATAATTTTTATGTAATTTGAACGACAAATAAACTGTTTATAAACAAATAACCAAATATAGGAGGGTCAGAAAGTGTTCGTACGTCTACTTTAATTGTCAGTTGTGTAGCCTTTCAGGTGAATTACTTGGTGCAATCTCTCCTCATAGCCCTCCATGATCGTTTGACAGCACTAGACTGGTATTTTATTCCATTCTTCTTTACAGTAGGCCTCCAACTCTTGCAAGTTTTTCGGATGACGCTGATGAACCCTGGTCTTTAACTCATGTCAAACGTTTCCAATTGGGTTGAGATTGGGTGACTGCGTTGGCCACTCCAGAACGCTTATATGGTTCCTCTGTAACCTGAATTGCACATATTTCGATGTGTGCTTAGGGTTATTGTTGTGCTGGAAGATCCAACGACGTCCAAGCCGCAAGTTTCGAGAATCACTCTTGATATAAGTGCCTAATATATCAACGAACTCTTCTTTTTTCATGATTCCGTTGACGCGGTGAAGGCTACCTACACCAGAAGAGCTGAAGAAACCTCATAGCATGATCGAGCCACCTTCGTGTTTAACTGTAGGGACGGTGTTCTTTGGAAGATTTCGTTCCCCCTTCTTACGAAAAATATTGCGAACATCATTGTGGCCGAAAAGCTCGATTTTAGTCTCGTCTGACCAAAGAATACTCTTCCAATAGGTAAAGAGTTTATCTACATGCTTTCTTGTATATCTCAATTGTGCTTCTAAATGAATAGGCTTTAAATATGGATATCTACGAGAACGGCATGCTTTGAACCCAGAAGAGCGTAATATGTTCGTAACTGTAGAGGTGCTTACTTCAACCCCAGTTTCCCTCACCAGTTTCTGTATGTCATTACGTGTTAAACGAGGGTTCCTACTAACTTCTCTGAGAACATTCCTCTTGGTTCTATCTGGAATTTTGATGGGGCGTCCGGAACAAGGGAGGTTAGCAATTGATCCTGTAAGCTTAAACTTGGCAATTATGCTTTGAACAGTAGATTTCGGCACATTAAGTTGTGTAGCAATACCGGAAAGAGACACACGAGACTTGTATTTTACAATAATTCATTTTTTTTTAAATCACTGGACAGTTGTTTTCTGTTCGCCATGATGACCAAGCAGATAATGACGGAGACGGCGCTAAATTATCGGAAGTACATTGTTTGCTGGCTAAATTCCAATAATTATAAACCCAGTGTCTAGTTCTGGAATGGTATAATGTAGTTTATTTGCCAAACTAAACAAAATTTTCACGGGAATAACAATTTTTTTTTTTCACACGTTCTGAAATGTACGAACACTTTCTGCTTTTTTGTTATTATAAACAGTTTATTTGTCGTTTAATTTACATAAAAATTTATGTAGATGTGTGTTAGTATAATATTTACAATATACTGTACTTTCATTAATTTAATGATACTTTTTAAGTTATGAGGAAAAAACTACTCACGACGCAGGGGTACGAACACTTTCTGTGGTAATTGTAGCAAAGCCACATCGAGCTATGTGCTAGTCCACCGAAGGAAATCGAACCCCTGATTTTAGGTTTGTAAATCCGGAGACTTACCTCTGCACCAGCAGGGGATATTTGATGTATTCTAACCACCTCACCAAGATCTTGTACTTTACCATGATGACTTCTCTTTTTTTGATTTTAGGACAATTTTCTTGAACATTACTTTTGTGTTTCATTTTAAAAGCGCTTCTATTTTTTGCAATGTTATTTAACGATATTTCTTTTGCCTGTATGCATTTTTTTTTATTATATTATCCTACGTTAATTCAGCTAATCTCTAGTTTTGTTAAAATTATGGTTTTCTTAATTCGTACTGATAGAAAATTTAATTTCGAACTCCAAGTACATCCATTAACACACTAATACTAGCAATCGTTTCTATTATCACATACCGACTGAAATTGCACTATAAATTCAAAGTTTTTCCGAAAAAGGCCAGACACTTTCACTTCCGACAACTCAATAAACACAAGTATCCTTTATTCGGGAGATGTCTCATTTTTAGTTTGCCAGGAACAAGTGTTGAAACTGGTTGGTGTGATACATTCAGAATGCCATAGAATTTGTTAGTGGAAGGTTTAGATTAAAACACCTCAAGAAGTTGCCGTTATTTCCAAAAGAGTTTTCAAAAAATATGTGTGTATTTTCTTATCGCGAAGCCACACCGGGCTGTCTGCTGAGTCCGCCAAGGGAACTCGAAATCGTAATTTTAGCTTTGTAACTTCGTAGACTTACCGCTGTACTAACGAGGGACTTCAAACAAAGAAGAAAATCCACTATTAACATCTGTCATCTTCGTTATACCTGTAACAGGAATGGTGAAGACAGTTGATCTTATATTAAAGGAAAAGATAAGGTCGCTCGAGTAACGTTTTATGATTCCGAAATAGATTAATTTAAAATTAATTTATGACAGAGTGGTGAGATCTACTGATTTCGTTTATTTTTTGTTTCTTCGTACTTTGTTAGTGATTTTTTATGCTAGGTAGTATTTGTCATGTTTAGTTGAATAACTTATCACCTTAAATTGTATATATAAATTTTGAAGTTGAGAAAACCTGGACTACGTTTCGAAGATGTTGGGTAAAATTCACTCTTGATAGTTGGGAACAGTGAATGTGACCCAATATTTTGTAGTTGAGGTTTTCCTTCTATTATATCAGCTCCAAATTAGGAACAATTCTGCACAGATATCCCTTTGTGTAACTTCATAAGAAAAATCTGAAACTATTTGTATTTTCCTATGAAAACAAGATGTTTTTATTAAAAATTAAATGGTATCACTAGACGTCGTAAAAGGTGCAACGAAACATGTAAAAATATATGTAACATTATACACAAAAAATTGAGCATATTTTTATGACTTTCAATTATTTAATAAAATAATTACTGTAACTTTTCAACGGAATGCATTTATTTGAAAAAGTAATATGTAGTGTTATATTTCATTAATAAGTTCAATGTCGCATAAGATTTAGAAGGAGGTAATGGAGTCGCCATTTTGAATTGAGATGAGATTAACACTGATAAGCGTCATTGACCGTAGTCAAAATGTTCTAAACTTATATTTAGAAGAAAAATTAGAAATTATTACGTTTTAGGAGCTTTAAAATTTTTCTTTACCGCGTATGACATCTTGCTGATAAATTTAAAGAAAATTACTAAATGGTAGAGTTGAAACTGGAGTTAAATGTACAATTTTGGAACTGCACAATGTAAACATCAAGCGTTGTTTCATGGTGTTTCAATTTCTTAAGTTGTACAGTTACTGTTTGTGATAGTGTTATTATTATAACGTTACGTTAAGTTTTATGGACTTTTTCAGTATAACGTAAAATCTTTAAGCCTTTAGAATATACCGTTGAAATGTTCTTGACATTTCATTCCGTAGACGATTTTTTTCACGGAAAAAAAAAATAGGCTTACTTAAGACTATTGTAAAGCTTAGTATTTATACAAATAACGTTTACCTGTGACTGTGGGTATATAATTTATGCCAGTCCGATTATACTTTGTAATTTTTGTACTACTATTAGTGAGTAATTTTAACCACAAGGCTTTCGAAGGTATTTTATATAAAACTATCAAAGTGGGTAAAGAATGGAAGAAACTAAGATAATCTACTATATCGACGAAGAAGACACACCATATTTAGTAAAGTTACCAATACATCCAAACCGGGTTACACTTGGTGACTTTAAAAATGTCCTAAATAGACCAAACTTTAAATTCTTTTTCAAGTCGATGGATGATGATTTTGGGTGAGTATTGTATTTATAATTCATATTTACGCACTTATTTGAATATAAACAAGGCAGTTGTGATTGAGTTACTAAAAATTAATAATGGTTAAAGTGATTTTACATCTAAACTAAGTATATAGATAGACTAAATTTAGTTTTGATTTTATGACCTAATTTTGATTTTTTTTCAATAATTTGAATGTCAAAGAAATGTTTTTAAAATTTATAAATATAAACTGATCAGTTATTTATCCATGTTACTTGTCAGCTCAGTTTTGTTTTAATAGTAGGCCTACTTGTGTGTAAACTACACTTTGAATGAATGTTTAAACAGTATACTTTTATTGGTAAGCTTTATATAAATTACACTTAAGCATAAATGAAATGGATAGATACACAAGTAAAAACATCTATCAGGACATTTCAAATCATCTGGTATACCATTTCATGAGTTAAAAAGGGAAAACAACATTTGGTCTAATAATCATGCTAAATTTGAGCTTTTAGGCTTAATGTTACTGAATTGTTTAGGTATTACATTACAAGTATTTCTAGTACTTCAGAAAACTAATCCCACTCAAAATTAGATTAAAAGAATATTAAATATTTTTGGTCAGTCTTCCTTGAGGCACATAGAAGGTCATACCTAATCCAGATTGCTAATTGGTTTGCTACATTGCATATAATTTAAGGAGAAAGTGACTTGTTAGGCCATCTCATCCACTAAACTTAACTTTAAAATCAAAATAAAACACTCAGGCTTGCTGTTATCATTCAAATATTTATCATACTTTCCCTTAAATTAACTGCACCCACCACTTTTGGAGGTAACCAATTCCAAAGACCAGCCACCCTGTTAGAAAAATGAAGTTGTCATAGCTGAAGATATTTTTTCAGTATTTTTGTGTCTTTAAGTAATACCATTCTCATCATTAAGAATGGTAAAAATGATGCATCAACACTGGAGGTTCTGTTAACTGTTTAAACATCCAGTGAGATTTCTTCTAACACTCATTTTTTCAAGAAAAAACAGTTTGAGAGGTTTTACCCTGCCCTTGTATGGCAATTTTTCCACCCCTAGTATCATCCTAGCAGCCTTTCTCTGTATGTTATCCAATTAGTTTTCTTCTTAGGATAAATCATCCAAGACAACAAATAAAATGCTATAAGTGTGTCCTAACAAGTAACCTACACAGTGAAAGTATAACCTTTTTGTACTTGTATTTGGTAGTTATGTAGATACAACCTAAAATCCTATTTGATCTGCTGCCAGCAACAGCACACTTCTTTGATGGCTTAAGAATTGGAACAGCTAGAACTCCAAGCTCTTTTTCTTCAGTAACACTTGAAATTATTGCTATTAAAATTATACTCATATTTCATATGATATCCCACATGTATTATCTTGCATTTATTATAATTATAATACATCTTGCATTTATTTGTCTAACTTGCCAAATAACTCAAATGCTGTTTTAAAACAGCAGCTTTCTCCTCACAGCCAGCAATACCAAAACTTTTAAAATTGGTAAATTTAAATAAAATATTTACCATTCCTTCATATTTCATTGAAACAAAATTCATATAGCATGCTAATTGCTCTAAAATGTGGACTACATTTTTTTGAAAATATAAACTGTCAATTCACAGTCCAAGTTTGCTAACCACAAGGCAGTAATTAGTTTCATTATTCATTGAGTTAAAATGAAATTTTAGCTGGTCATTCTCAGCCAGTTTTGAGGCCACGAGAGAAAATTTTTCATAATGTATTTATATAATGAGTAGAATGAGATGTGGAATAACTATTAAAATATCAGTTGATTTTAATTCAAGATAAAATTATAAGAACATGTAACTGGGAAACTCAAACACAGATGGCTTACTAAAAGAGAGAATCAAGGTTAGAGACTACAAGTTAAATGTATTTAAATTGTCAGACATGGTTTGTAGTTACCGAACCATAGTAAAGTTAGGGATTTGATAAAGAATTAAGTTGGGAAATCCAAAAGGATTTGTTAGAAAAAGTTATCTGTTGATGTTATAACTGTAAACTTAGTGAAAGTAAGGAAGGATATGTGATGTCAACCACACTACATCTGGCACTGATGGATCCTTTCTAACATCACGACTTGTTGGGCTGGTCAGGACACAACAGACATTGTCGTAGTGTAGGTGTAAATTTTATCAGTTGCATGAATAGCAATTGTTATGATGTGAACTACATTAGGTAAGAAGTGTAATTATTATCCATTGTTAGTTAAGTCTTGTGCAGTTCAGAATCAGGATAAGGATTTGTAATGTGTTTTTAATTTATTTTAAAACCAATTATCTAATTATTGTTATTGTTTTTATTTGAATTAATTTTGCTGTCACTTGGGAGAATTGGCAAGATAGTAAGCTTGGCTACTCTTATTTAAAGTAGTGATAGATTTGCCTTGGAAAGTGCTGATGACTTAGTCTTAATTTCCAAACTAAGGAAAATTATAGAGGGTTTGATTAAAGAAGCTACAGAAAACCTTGTTGTGAAACATGATATAATAAAACATGAATTCAACTGAGATTCTGATTGAAACATCAGCTCTTGATGTTTGGGTTCTTGCCTTATTTCTGTAAATTACATTGATAGGAACATAATTAGTAAATTTGAAGTATTGATTTTTATTTCAGTTTTAATTACATTCTTTTTTGTCATTTTTATAGCATTTCTTCTATTAATTATTTTTATAATTTAAAGTTTTTATAATTATAATTATATTTTTATATGCCTTAAAAATGCTATCTCGCCTGTTTTCTAGTGTACATTAAATATTAAGAAGTGATTTGTACATTAAGAATTTTACACAGTTTGCTAGTCATATATTATGTATTATATAATGTCTGCAGTGAAAATCACGAGACTTGTGAGATTATTTCTTTCCTAGTACATAAGATATATTTGTTGAATATTTATAGTAATAAGTTCTCTATAAATATTTGTGATTTTACGTAGGAGTTGTTAAACATCATTAAGTCTCCTTTAATGTTACATTCAAAACAAGTTTATTTTTCTTTTGCTTTTTTTCCTAATTTGTTTTTATACTTCGTGGTTTGATACGGTCAGTATAGTGTATATGTTTTCATTGAATACTTTTTCATTTGAGATACTGAGGTACAGAATGTTCAGTAGGTACTAGTTTATTAACTTAAGAATTTTGTGTAACTGATTTTATCTTACTCTGGAAGTAGTTGTGATTCTCTGAATTGTAACAAATATGCATGACATTAAACTCTTAATTATTTCAATCAATATTGAGATTGTTGAGAAAATACAGAATGACCTGGATCGGTTGGTTAGTTGGACAAATATTTATCAAAGTATTTTCATAATAATAAATACAAGGTAATGCAAGGGTGCAGAATTTGTATTTGATTTTTGGGATGATAGATTTGTCATTTTACTTTGTTCATTGAGCAACTATTTTTTTCACATTTTATTCTACTGCTAGAAGTATACAAGTTTGTGAAAATTTTGATCTGCAGAAGTGTAGCAAGTACATCCAAACATTAACAAATGTATACTTCAAACACAAGCACAGCTATCTCTTTAATGTCAGTTACATAAACAATACTAAACATTTAAATTAATGTAATGATATTAATATATTACTTTTGTTTATGTAAAAACCACTGACTGTTATCATTAGGAAGAATATGTAATGTAAGGAAAATTAAATTGAAAGTTTGTGATTATTTAGGGAATCAGGAGGATAAGATCCTCTCAATTTGTTGTGCTATATTTCAAAAAACAGTAGGGTGAGGGGTCATTTAGACTCCAGCTAAGGCTGTTTTATTTTTACGACAAGGTGATTGACTCATAAAATGAACTGTGATTGACGGTAGTAATGATCAGCAGTTTTCAAGAGCCAAAAAGAAAAATTAAATTTTTGAGAAATAAATTTCGACTTTAGATTCATACTTTCTCTCAAAAGTGTGTGTGTATGGATGACTTTGAATGTTCCTGTTGTCTGTATTTGATAACATTTTTGGTAAGGCTTCATCTGGAGTTATACTTCTAATTATAGAGGGTACAGAGTTCAGACAGTTTACCAAACTTACACTAAATTTGGCACATGTTTGCTGAAGAGATGTCCTCAAAAAGATCTGTTCGAGGTTTTTAAGATTTTTAGAGGTTTGGAGTCGATAAATCCAATTGATGTTTTAAAAGACTGCAGTTAGTAAGGCTAGATGAAACAAGTTTAAGATAAGGAAAACTACATACAACCCCAAGTAGGGTAGTGTCACTTTTGAAGTAAACTTTCATTACTGTCATTCAGGTGTCTTGCTATAACTATTTGAATAAAATTGTTCAAATACCAAAAACATTTTAATTTGAGTGACATCATCTTCAATTAGATTTTGTTCTAAAGGAAACAAGTACAAATATTTATTCATTTTTATATCTCAAAACTGGGTTATTATACTAATAGTACTGTTGCATCCAAGCAATATATATATATATTTTTTTTTCAGCAAGTTGTATAGTGGATTATTTTATGGTACAGAATCTACTTCTGTTTCATGTAGAAAATTTGTCAAAATGTATTTTCAGCACAGCCTGTATGGGTATTAAAACTTTAATTAAAATGAAATACAAAACAATGTTTGACCTTCTTAAGTCATCTTCAGGTTAACAACTCTTTATTAACTCTTTGTCAATGTGAAGATGATCTAAGAAGGTCAAACATTGTTTTGTACTTCATTTTAATTAAAGTTTTAATACCCATGTCAGCTGTGTTGAGAATACACTTCAAGTGGGTTTCTCATCATCATGAATAAAATTTTTCAGTTTTCCTACAATAAAAGTGTGGTTGAATGAAGGTATTGTAGGGAATCAGTAAACCCACATAATGCTGTTTTTTATTGTGTTTATTTTCCACTTTAATTGATGTTTGTTGATTCACAGTATATGAAATAATTTTTTTATCAAGTTTGTAATTTCTTCGTAGTGTTGTTAAAGAAGAGATTATAGAAGACGATGTTAAACTACCATGCTTCAATGGAAGAGTTGTCTCTTGGGTAAGTGT
This sequence comes from Tachypleus tridentatus, assembly GCF_004210375.1. Classification (NCBI taxonomy): domain Eukaryota; kingdom Metazoa; phylum Arthropoda; class Merostomata; order Xiphosura; family Limulidae; genus Tachypleus; species Tachypleus tridentatus. The sequence goes on from NC_134834.1 coordinate 149,228,561, forward strand.
TTCACATGTTTTAAAAGTTTAGTAGGTCAAACTGAACAAGGGCCTGACATGGCCAGGTGGTCAGGGTGCTTGTCTCATAATCAGAAGATTGTGAATTCAAATCCACATTATGCCAAACATGCTCGCCCTTTCAGCTGTAAGGACATTATAATGTGATGGTCAATCCCACTATTTGTTGGTAAAAGAGTAGTCCAAGAGTTAGGAGTATGTGGTGATGATTAGCTGCCTTTGCTCTATGCTTGTGCAGATAGTTTTTGTGTAGCTTTGTGTGGAATTAAAATTATAATGTATGTTATGGTTTGAAGTTTTGCTATTTAAATTCTAATTGCCTTATTTCAAAGAAAACTTTTAAAAAAGGTACTTAAAACTTTGATTTTCTTAAGACGTGATCAATGAGCTATCAAAAATATCAATTTGTGCACACTGAGTTTTGCATCAGGATAATGCCAGCCCTTTAGAAGTCTGGATAAGTACCTTTAGTTTCCATTACTGATATGCAAGTTTTAAAGTTCTCTGGCTGAATGCAGTAAAACAATTAAAAATTCGATTAAGTGCCACACCCATTTTCTGTACATTTTTCTTGGGCTTTAAAACATGCATGTGATATATAAATATGTATATAGTCATTAGTCCAACAAGAATAATTGTGAAATTAGTGCGCAGCTGTCATCGTCTATTAGCCTGTAGTATTATTGACTGCTTTATCCACTGTATCACTTAGTTTTTCTTAGCTAAATATGTTGTAGTTAGAAAGAAATAAAAACCCTATAGGCTGTGAGTTTTTGAAAGGTCCATATAGGATTAAAGGGTTTTTATTCATTTCTGTCAAGAACTGTTGAACTTGGGTATTTTTCTTGCATCATGTATGTTGTTGTTAGATAGATAAGTAAATTGTATTTAGGTCTTTTATATCTTAGTTAATTGTTGATTATTTATGTTTTAACATGTATAAGTGAAAGGTGTAAACATTTTTTAAAGTACACATTGTACTTTGCATCAGTTCTCAAGGCTTAAGGACTTGTGCAAGTGCAAGACAATTTTGCCAGATTTTGATGTTATGGTAATTATGCCATAAGGGCACCACTGACTTCTGCAGAAATGAGTAATAAAAGAAAAAGGGTAATAAAACATAAAAAATTAATTACATGTGAAAAGGAAAAAGGAAAGGACCTGAAATTATTAATATAACCAAAAGGAAGATATTTTAAGATACTGTATGAGAAATTAAAAGATGTGTACATTTTTTTTTCTGTTTCTTAATTTTAAAAATTTCTTTGCACTGTATGTTAATGAAAATATCTACAGTTAGTGATATGGTAAACAAAATTAAAATAAAATTACCTTAAAAAATTTTAACATCCTTTTAGGAGGTTCTAGAGATTATGGAAATAAAGTATGAAAACTAGAAGATAAAGTGTGTGTTTTTATACTGCAAATAAATCATCTCACACTCATGCTATTAAGACTTTGTGTGTAAATAGCTAGAATATGAATAGATAAACATATTTTTAGTAGAAACAATTAATTAATATAATGTCGTTCTTTATGTAAAAGATATTTACAGTTTTTAACAAAATCTCAGCAGTTTTGGTGAGGATACGATAAGAAATCTCAAAGTTACAGTACATAATGTTGCACTTGTGTCATTTCCAGAACAAGGTTTTGTGTGAAGTATATGAGCTCAAAGTGAAAGAGTTAACACAATATTTTGGACATTCAGCATGTAGAATAAAATAGAGCACTGTCTTTTGAGGGTGAATAACAGTTATCTACTGACTATCATATAATACTTGACGTCATAAATAGTGGGTAAAATAAATTGAGAAGGAACAGATTTTGCACATCTAGCATACATATGGTAAATAATGTGATTTTATTTTTTTCAGTACTTGGCTTGTTAGTTACAAATTTGAAGCTATGCGATTCTGATGTTCCAGTGTAAAAATTACACTTTCAGTGTTTCTGAATTTTTGATAAGTCCCTGCAGGTTTTCTATCCAATCATTCCTTGTTCACTTACTTTGAGAATATGAAATCAGACTGGTAAAGACCATCATTATGACATTCATTTGTATGGGTTTAAATTGAGAAATATCAGTAACAGGAAGGATACCAAACTTAGAATCTATGAATTTTAATCATTTCAAGTTTTTTGTTTAATGACATTTCATACTGACTGTAAGAGTGGCTTCTTGAACTTGATTCTTTAAGTCAGTTTTTTTGTTTCATCTGTTTAAGTAGGTTGGTTTAATGAGAAGAATATCATCATATGTTAACTTGTAAAGATTCTGGCTGTGTATTGTAAAGACAGCTGGTATGGGTATTAAAACTTTAATTGAAATAAACTACAGAACATTTTAGTTTGACCTGAAGATGGCCTAAGAAGGTTGAAATGTTGTTCTGTACTTCATTTTAATTAAAGTTTTAGTACCCATGCTACCCTTCTTGAGAATACATTTTTACTTTAGGTAGGTTTTTCATTGTCATGAATTCCAACTGTGTTTCTGAAAACTTTTTCGAATATATATCACAACTTATTTATTCCTATTCTTTACAATCGCAACAGTCTGGAATATCATTCCTGGCTTTCTAAACTGTTTTCATAATTATTGAAAATAATTTTCTTTTTTCTCAGCTTATTAGAATATTCTAAAGAAACCATAACTAAACGTAAACTCTTTATAAAAATATCTCCACCACATATATATAGTTTTAAAAAATTAAAACGTAATATAAATTATGCATCAAGTACTGATCATAATTCCATTAATTAAGATTGTAAACATCTTATTTACCATTTAGCTAGTTTCAGCTGAAGGGAGCAATGTTTCTGATGGTACGGACTCAGTGTCACATGTTCCTGGTGAAAGTAGACCCTTTCCTTTCCGGTAAGTTGTTTAGATGAAAGTGTTGTTCACTGTTGATATTTACTTTAAAAAAGCAGTTCTTCAGATGGTAATTTCAATCCTGATAAAAAATACACCTTTATCTTTCTTTTTAGTTCTTTTGCTTAAAATTAGTTCAATTTTTAAAGAGGTCTATCCATTCATCTTGAGGGATAACAAGAACAATTAGTTACAAAAGAATGTTTTAACCTATTATGTTTCATTGTTACTAAAGCTGTGTGATAAAAAGACTGTTACAAACTAGATTAATTTGAGATACATCCTTGTACAATCAGCATGAAGAAAACATTTGCACAGGGGCAGAAAACCTTGATGCCTATTTCAGTCATGTTTCAGGAAATAGAAATACTAAGTGAAAACATTCAATAAATGTTAGCTGTGTGTAAAGTTTCTTGATTTAATAGGTACTAATTGTTGAGAAAGTGACAAAGAAATTTACTTGAGGGTCTATAAATCACAAAAAAATCACTGTTTGCTTTGCAAACTTCATGTTTCTGTGAGCAGTATTTTTAACAAGTTAACCTACAGAAATATTGGCAAGTGTGAAGTTAGGCTTTATGAGTACCAAGTTAAGACTCAGCATTTGCTGTATGACTAGTTATATCTTAACTTGACCAATCAAAGAACCTCTTTGTCTTTTATTTTTATAACAAAACACTTTGTTTCTGGATTATTAGCATGTAAATATGGAAGTGTGAAACAGAATTTTATTGATTTTGAGGAAATGTTTGATACAAGTAACATTTGTTCATGTTCTAGAAGAGGAAATACCACATGTTGTTTTTCATTCAGTTAAATGAAGTTAATTTTGAATTTCATATTAATTTAATTTTTATAAATCAGTAATATTTAACTTCATGGTTAAATATAAATTTTATAAGAATATAACTTTTATCAACTTTAGTGCAGCTGCACTTGACCTCAGAGAGACTGTAGGTGACACCACATGCACAGAAACAGAATCTGTTATTAGTTCTCGAAAAGGTAAGTGTAGTCTCTGAAAACTGATTATGTGTTATGTAAACCTTATTTCCAACGAATGTCAAATGTTGTGTCAGTTTACTTGTTTTATGCTAGTACTAAGTACGAGTAGAATAAATCTGACCTAACAATTGGAGAATACAATGAACACAGCTAGTGTTTAACAGTGATAGTTTTCTGACCAAAATTTATCATGGAAATTAACCTTTATTTTCATCTGGATGTTACTTGAACCAATAGACAGCACCTGTTCTAGCATCACAGCATCAGAAATAGTCTTTCTCGCGACTATTCCAGAAAAACATAAAGGTTCTCAAAGAAAACATGAGACATTAAAAAATTATTAGTTGTTTTGTTGTATTATTTTTTAATAATAATAATTAAGAAACAAAGATTACAGTGTAAGCTAGTAACCATGTGTTCTGACACTTTCACATTATTTTGTTTTGTCTTTACAGATCGTCATGGCCACAGATCTTCTAAGCATCGAGATAAGCATTTTCACGATGAACATAGTAAGTAGAATTTAAATAATGTTTATGTTGTATATAATGCACTTTTTACTTTTGTTCATGATTTTGCAAAATGTTTCATCTTGTGAAGTAAGTTACATGTCAAAAACAGCATTTAATAAATCATTGACACATTGTTTTATGCAAAAAAAATTTGTTGGGTATAATTTTTATGAAATAAGAACAACATTGAAATTGGAATGTACTCATAATCTCCTGCTGGTTTTATCATGCTGTACTGAGTTCTTGGTATCATTTTTCAATTACTTAGTAACATGATTTTCTTGTAGCCCGCATTAATGGTCAGAGTAAGTATGGACATGGCCGAGTAGATCGACACAGAAGTGGACACCAGTGTTATGAATCTTCTTCTATGGTGACAAGTGACATTGAAACTACAAGTTTTTTAGACTCAGAGGAGGAATCTAGAAGCAGGTAATTGTTTTACACCTTAAAAGTCTCTGTAAAATTGTATTACATATTTCACTTAAATAATCAGGTCAGTTTTCCATGTCCGTATTAAGCTGGCACAGATAGCCTACTTGTTTTGCACCATAAAATGCCAAACCACATTAAGCTATTACTTTTTTAAATATTAGCTGTTCATGATTTCAGTTAATCTTGAAAAATTACTTCTCTTCTATTTGTGTGAGAATCTATTCCCTAGAATGTTTGTTTATGATTTGTTTGTAAAGCCGATCTTTCTTTTGTGGCAAAATGGCCTGCTATTTCAATTTCCCACCATTTTTTAAATTTATTTTGTCTCTACTAGTGCTGGGAAGACTGTCACCTTGTGAAGCATTAACTGTATTTTTTCTGTGGTTATTAAGACTGTCATTACTGTTTTATGAATTGTTCACGTGGATATACAAGTTTTTATTTTGTAGTTGAAATATACTTGAAATTCTTCAAGTTGTTTTTATTGTAGACAGCAAAGTCTTTCTTTTATATCCAAGAAAGACCTGATTTGTTAAGTGATGCTATTGATTAAATTATATTTTTTGAATAGAATCTTCTCAACCTAATGCAGAAAGTAGTATATTTTTTTAAAAGTCTACTAGATTGTTGTTTTTTTACATTAAGTGAAACTCCGTCTAACATATATTATTTGGTATACAATATATGTACAATGTTTACAAACTATATTTGTATCAACTGAAGTTACTGAAAATGTATGACAATCTGGCACACAGTTACATAAAAGGTTTACGGACTCTGAGTATCAATTGAAGTTATTGAAAAGATTACTATTTTGTACACAATGAACTAACATGTTCCCTAATGTGAAAGTAATGAACATGTAACATTAAGACACAAGTTACAGATGAGTCTAGAACCCTTCCATGTTACGTTTTGAGTCAAAACTAGTGACAAAACTTTATGAGTAAATTTCAATATTAGTTTTTTGTCCACACTCTGAGTTTTCTCTGTGTGCAAGATTCATTATTTTAAGCCTCCTTCTGTTTAGAATATCAACCACAACAGGAGAGAGTAGCGTATCAAAAATTCACGCCCGTTATCGGAGACGAAGGAAAAAGCACAGAATGCCACCAATGAGCAGGGTAAGCTAGGGCATGAACTAAAACATTTGAGAGCTATGTGTTAATTAAAAGTTTTATTTAAGGTCTGGATTAATAGTGTATTAGTAGAATATTTAACAATGTACGATTGAAAAGAAAAATTTTATGCATGCGAGGAAAAGATTAATTTTCAGTGACTTTCTTTTTGTTATAATTATACATGTTGAGATGTTTTAGGTTGTTAAAGAATATCATTATACTGTGAATTAAGTTGTAAAGATTCTTTGGCTGCAGATAAGACAGCGAGAAGAAAAGTATTTGCTTAAACTAAAAAAGAAACAAAGAGTTTTTTGAGTTAAGTGTGAAGTTTTGATTGTCCACCCATAAAATAAAGTGCATCATGTGAATTTGAAAAGTGTGTAATTCCCATAACTACTTTAATAAGATTTTTTTTTTATTTTAATGAAAACACTGTTTTGGATCATTTGTTTCAGACTTCATCCATTAGCAGTATCACAGAATCAACCATGTCTCTTAACATTATTACAGTTACATTATATTTAGGTAGGTATTGTTGTTTTGACCAAACTTGGAGTGATATCTGGTAGTTCATGGATAAAATGTTAGATTTACATTTTTGTTTCACAAATCAAGTTTTCAATCATAATAATGATTTGTTTACCTGGAGAAATTTCTAAGTAGTATACTTTATTTCATCATTGACTATTGGTAGAAAAATATGATTTAGTAACCTTCAAATTTCATACACGTATGAGTTTAAAATATTTGTCCCTAATGGAGTTAAAACTGAAACTGGATAGGGTTTAAACATACTTGATATATATCTTAGGCAGTTGTGCCACTTGGTGACTATGCTGTGAGTGTTCTGTGTCACATCATTGGTTAATAACTTTATAAGCAGAGTGATACATTTGAATTCTGTTCATTTTCAGTCAGCAAATAAAAACATTCTGACTGCATGAAACAAGCTCTCTAAGGTTTTTTATGTATGTGAAGGTAGCTAACAAGGGCTAACTTGTAAGCTGTGACAACTGTAGAAGTGTGTTGAGTTTATTATTTTTGAAAGACTGATTGGCATTATAGATTGAGAATTTGTACATGCTACCTAAAATTAAAGTAATAGTTAAAGGTTATTTGTTGGTTGTTTATATGATTTAAAGCTATTTTAAACAGTGTACTGTCTTAGATTCTGTAGATAGTACGCTGCTAAGCAAGCTAGAAAGGAACTCATGAACACTATGCGTGAAGTGACAATGTAATGTCTACCTTTATTAAAAAGAAAGATAAAATGGTGTACTGCTGTTTTCTGACATTGTACTAACTTAAATTGTAGTACTTATCAGATATAAAGGGAGATTTTTGTACATCTTGTGTTTCAGGTAAATGCTTCTAAGAGTGATAACTCATATGGATCTTTTTCTTTACAGACAGTGTCAATTTTCTAGGTATCAGTATTGTAGGGAATTCTTATAAAGGGAGCGATGGTGGTATATACGTAGGTTCAATAATGAAAGGGTAAGTTGGAACGTGGACTGTTTTAAACATTGTTGACCACCATTTGAGATTGTGCTTTTATATAAAAAAGGCACTTAACTAAATTGTTATTATTGTAATAGAGATGTATTAATACACAAGTTTAGTTTTATAGTTCAAAGTGTTTGTCCCAGTTAATTTTATGGTTAAAACATATATTTTTTTAAATATTGTATTTGAACCATAAGACAAATCAAGATTTAAAAAAAAAATAAAGAGGAAGAAGTATTTTGGTGTAGATATTTAATACTTACAAGTACTGTATTGTTCCAGAACAGAAACAGCTGTGCAGCATCTAAAAAACAACAATACAGGATGTAGTTTTGTTATTAAATGTCCACATCACTGCAGTGGCTTAGAACAAAGATCACTGATTGTTTTCCTACTAATGAAATTTCTTCTATACTTCATGACTAGGTTAAGGTATCCTGCAGACCATAAAGGGCAGGGGAAATTTAGATGACATTGATCTGCTGGTCTGTAAAATATGCCAGCTTTTATATTTACTTATAGATCACTTACATCTGTATTATTACTGATAATTTTTACTATCATAAAAGGATTTTATCAATTCTGCAATTAATGTCACAAATTACAAGTGATGTAGGTCTCTAAATGGATCTTGGACTTGGGACTACCCTTTGGAAGGTCTTGGTCTCAGTGTTTTACAGGTTTTAAAACTGAGGCTGACTAAATTTAAATGTTTTAACAGTTCAGACCAGACCCTATTCAGGATTATTTTGGTCTACGTACCAGTTATTTAGCACTTCGTATGAATTGTGTTGTAGCATCAGAGAAATTGTACAAGTAAACTGCACCATTGTAATGGTGTTTGTAGCACCACCCTTATTTTTATTTTCATCACTAACTGCTGTATTGCCTATATATCAATCCATGGTTATAACACATGCTATTCAACACTATATGCTGTTTTACATTGCATTGCACATAAACTTACTACAGGTTTATATGACTGTAATTTGGTGCATGTTACTAATTGTTCCTGGTATTGAGTATGACTAGAAGATTTGCTGTGATTTTGTTTGGTTTCAAAGATTGTAAAATAGTTATCGATACCACAACTCATTTTATTTTTATTTTATGACTTTTTTGATTTTCTTAATTCATTCTTTATTTCATAGGAGGGGACGGTGAAACAAACATTGTGAGGTTAACTCATAAAATATTTGTGGTTATGTTTTGGTGCATGTGATTTTTATTATTCTTGCTTTATTTTCCTTGGTATAATTTATTATAAAATCACAATCTTGGTTTCGACTTCTGAGGTCTTGGTCTTTGTGTTGGACATTGAAGTATAGACTACGATGTTGCTAATTGCTGTATTTTATGGAACAAATTAGAAATTTGATATTTAGCTTGTTGCTAACATAGTATATTCTAACTGGTAAAAAAAATAGTGTACTTTTTTGTAATGGTTTAATGTGGTCCAAGTAAGTAGTAAATGGTATAAAGATATGTCAGTAATTCGATACCTGAAGTGGGTGAACAAAATTACTCATTGTGTGGTTTTGTGCTTAACAGCAAAGATAAACAGCAAGTCTTATTGGTTCAGATGTTTGGTTTGTTAAATTTAAAGTAAGTATATGGAAAGTTAAATGAATAGTGATATTCTGAAAAGAATCATTCAAGTGAAATATGAACCTCAATTCCCATGTAGAACTTAAATTGCTTCATCAGTGTTTATTATTTTAAAATCATTGTAAGTTATTTTTACTTGAATATAGAAACATGAGTCACAGAGCTTTTGTGTTTGTTTCTTTTTGTTTAACAGTGGTAGTTTTATGTGTGTAAATAAACTGTTTATTACTTTATTGAATATCACAAGTGACAAACAACAAATATACACAGCACAAGTATACTTGAATTATAGTTTATGACTTAAGTTTTTAATTCTGTATTCATTCCTTCTTACACAGCGGTGCTGTTGCTCTAGATGGGAGAATTGAACCTGGAGACATGATTCTCCAGGTTAATGATATTAATTTTGAAAACATGGGGAATGAAGCTGCAGTGAGGGTTCTCCGTGAAGCTGTTCAGAAACCTGGGTAACAAATGACAGTCTTTCTCATTCAGATTATTTTATTCTGAATTTTTATAAGGGTTTTGTATAAGAAAGTTTAAAGTACTATAGAAAGGTGTAAAAATGTGTATATTTATATACAGGGTGTTTGGAAAGTCACTGTGCAGTTTTGTCTGTTAATAAATATGCAAGTGCACAGTGACTTTCCAAACACCCTGTACTTTTCAAAAATATCTTATATTTTAACAGTAGTGTTTTAGTCTTTGAAAACATAGATGTCTTTTGATTTCAAACACAATTGTTTGCCAATTCATAATGATAACAAAATATAGAACCTGATACTGGAAATGCCCTATAAGTATTTAGACCAACAGAGTTATTGGAAAGTATGATGAAGACTTTAAAAAGATTAAACAGGCAAAGAGACTCTCAGTAAGATTGGTTTACAGTTTGGCATATGTACAGTATGCATTTTTAGGTCTGTTCATTATTACAACTAAAAAAAATCTTAAATGTTGTTGTCATCAACCCTTGCATATTACTATAAAAGAGAAGTGATTAAGAGAAACTGTTTTATCAATCTATTTAGACTCGAGAGAGATTCCAATCATATAGTGGCTGTATAGTTTGGAACAAGAATTTACAGAGACTGAGAAAAGGGAACTTGTGTACTTCTAATTTCAAGAAAATTTGTAATATTTGTTTTAAAACTTTAATACTTTCAATGTTTCTTCCTCTTTGGTTTATCCATTTAGCAGGGTTACACTACACCACGTGTCGCTTTTCTCCGAATATGACATTTCATGTGGTTTTTCATTTCTGTTTAGCAATTTGTGAAGTCTTTATGTTTTGATTGCAAGCCCTAAGGACAACCCACTTTCTTTCTTAATCAGGGATGCGACCACCTTGGTGGAGTTTTATTTGTCTTATATGATTGTGTGTGTACATATATATATGTATCTCATTGGGACATAAATGGGTTTATGTAATTATCCCTAACTGAACAGTATTGAGTTAAAATATCTTCCTGCACTAAATTATGTCTGTTGGTGTTTATATCTCTGGGCATCATCCCTATTTTACCCACCACTCCTTGAAAAAGTGCAAAACCCCTCGGTGTGGATTCCTGTATGTGGTGAGGGAGGTCTCCCAGGAAAGGTTCTGTTCTTTCAGTTTACCTCCTCTGGGATCTAAACATCCACCCACATGTTTGCCATGCATGGTGACCCTTGAAGGGGAGGAGAGGATCTTGATGGTTGAGGGGTCCAACCTTTACACACCACTTTGGCCTTGAATTCCTGCAGACAGGCAGCCTTGGGTCAATCAGCTGTTCCACTTAGGCTAGGGTCAACCAAGTACTGGTGTTGGATGTTCTTGACAGGTGTTGTGGACATTGTATCTGATGCTGGTGTTCGGGTATAGTGCTCACGTAACTGCCGTTGCTGTAGTGTTCTTGTTTGACATTGTAGTGCATCCCCTTGTAGGGCTTCATGGTGGGTGGGGTCAGTGGGCACTGAAATAAAAACTAAAATGAAATAGTGAAAAAACAGTCCATAGGTAAATCACCACATCTTGAACAACAGGTGCTTCATTTTCTTATCCTACATTCTCTTTCAGACAAACCTTTAAGGCAAATATCTCCCTTTTTCATTCAGAAGGGACTAGAGGGACTTGCTGGCTCTCCAAAGTCAGTAAAGAAACTTCGATCTGGTGACAAACTGGTGGAAAATTCCACACCTCAATGCAGTGAATTCTTGCATTCAAAGGCAATTGAGGATATATCTATTGAGGTTACCCCCTCATGCTACTATGAATTCATCATGAGGAGTTATTGTTGAGAGAGGTTTGAAGAACATCCCTGAGTCAGAAATTCTCACTGGTTTCTCCACTCAAGAAGTTTCTGCAGTGAGGCATATCTCCACATACAAAGATGGAATTACAATGCCGACCAATATCCTCATTCTGACATTTACATCACCATGTCCACCTGCCACCATCAAGGCAGGTTATCTTAGTTGGAGGGTATGGTCATACATTCCAAACCCTCTCCAATGTTTCCAGTGTCAGCGGTTCAGTCACTCAAAGACATCATGTCATGGTTCCTTGACGCGTGTTTGTTGCAGTGGCAAGGACCATATTGCCTATGAGTATAAAATGGTCCCTCATTGCATCAATTGCTGTGGCTTTCACCCTTCCTACTTTTGTTCTTGCCTTCATTAGTTGGAAGAAAAAGAGGTACAGCGTTTGAAAACAATTCGTAATATTACTTGTCCTGAGGCTCAAAAGTTGCTGTCCACCACTCCATCTCGGATGCATGCTGCTGCACTACATTTCACTACTACAGTATAGATGGATCTCTCTGTGCCTTCAAAAGAATTGTTCTCAAAACAAATGAAAAGTATTTTGATCTCCATGGTTAAAAAGTTATGGAATCAACTTCAACACCGATCTTTGTCCCTTACATACATTCCAACAAATCCCAAGATCCACTTACTTTAGTTTCGGGTACAGGCATTTCCTCAGATACGTCTTCTTCTCCCACCCCAAGATGCAAAAAGATCATTTGTTCATGTCCTCAGTCGCTGGAACCTATTCCAACAGCAAAGACCTGCCCAATCGACACAGGGCAGGATCCATAGAGGTCGATAGAACTCCCTCAAATAAAGACAGTAAAGAAAAAAGATGTAGTTGTAAACAGAAGGGTTCTCCACCCAATTCGCTTACACATAAATAAAAATGGCCACCTTGATACAATGGAACTGTCGAGGTTTACTTTCTAATATGTATGACATAAAAATACAGATTGCTTCCAACTATCCTGTATGTCTTTCCTTACAGGAAACATTTCTGAAACTTGCTGATACTGTCACCTTTCAGCAGTTTTATTTGCACAAAAATGACAGGCTGTGTGATGTATGAATGCATGGAGGGGTGGTGCTGCTGGTTGATCAGCATGTGTCCACTGTCTTTGCCATTGGAGGCCACAGCCATCCGTGTTTACTTGGGCCATACCATCACTGTTTGTTCTCTCTACCTGTTGCCTGGAGAGACCTATGATCAATTAGATCTTGATGCTCTTATTGAACAGTTGCTGTCTCCATTTGTAATCCTGAGAGACTTTAATGGACATCATCCACTATGGGGAAGTGCCGATATTGATAGGAGGGGTCACTCTGTGGAGCGTATGCTCTCTGATCACAACCTTTCTCTTTTCAATACTGGTTCTTCTACTTATTTTCATGCACCCAGTCAGTCCTTTACTGCTATTGATCTCTCAGTTTGCTCCCCTTCACTATTCTCCCATTTTTTGTTGAGGGTTAACAATAATCCAAAAAGCAGTGATCATTTTCCTATAATTTTGAGAGAGACTGGCCAGGATTGATCCCACCCGACCAACATGCCCAGGTGGAAGCTGGATCCTGCAAACTGGCCCTCTTTTACTGTTCTCCCAGAACTTGATTCTGTCGTCTTCTGTAAGCCATCAATAAACGACTGTATTATACAAGCAGCTGCTCAATGTGTTCCTAAAACCTTGACATGTTTTCCATGATATCCTCATCCTTGGTGGAATCCTGCTTGCCACATGGCATGGAAGGCTCAAAAACAGGCGTGGGAAACTTTCCATAGATATCCCACACTTTTAAACCACATCGCTTTCCAGCAGGTCTGTGCACATGCTCAGTGGGTAAGACGACAAAGCCAGAAGGAATCTTGGATTAAGTTCACAACCAGCACATCTTCAAAGTTGTATGGGACAAGATTTGAAAGGTCAGTGGGCAATATAATTCTGTCCCCCCTCTCGATCTTGCTTTCTGATGGCCAGGAAATAGCTGATACCTGACTGCTAGGTTGACAGACCTATTACTCTAGGTGAAAGCTTTTGCTGGGTATCTAGCACATCTACTTCTTCCTCCATTTTCTTAGCCATCAAGACTCGGGCAGAGCAGTTACCTATCTTCTTTCGAGCTGATTGTCTCTGTGACTATAATCGTCTCTTTACACTATTGGAACTCAAAGTGGCCCTTCAATTGGTCTGGCAGTACATCGGTTGGACCTGATAATGTACACTATCAAATGCTGTGCCATCTATCTCCTGATTCTCTTGCTATTTTTCTGATTCTTTTTAACTGTATCTGGTAGAAGAATGTTTTTCCTGATGCCTGGTCCTTTTGTCCTGCCTTTCTCTTAGCTTGGGAAGGATCCCAAGATTCCTTTAAGCAACTGTCCAATTACTTTGACAAGCTGTCTCTGTAATACCTTAGAGAAGATGGTTAATGCTCATCTTGTTTGGTTTCTCAAATCAAACAACCTCCTTTCGCCCACCCAGTGCAGCTTCCAACGACAGCACTCGACGTTGGAGCACCTTATTTGACTTGAAACATCAATCAGAGAAGCCTTTCTCAAACGACAACATCTTGTATCAATATTCTTTGACATTGAGAAAGCTAATGATACAACATGGAGGTATGGTATTTTGCGAGACATCCATATATATGGGTTATGTGGCCATTTGCCTATTTGTATTAAACATTTTTTAGTGTACAGGAGATTTCAAGTTTGTGTGGGTTCAGCACTTTTATGTTCTTTTCTATAGGAGCTTGGACTCCCTCAGGGCTGTGTTTTGAGTGTCACACTTTTCAGTATAAAGATTAATGCCATCACTGAACAACTTCCTCTACTGTTGCAAATGGGCTTTATGTCAATTACTCTCACATCTCATGTCAGTCTTCGAACATGAGGTATATAGAGGGGCAGCTGCAGACTGCCCTCCATTGTTTACTGAAGTGGACCAAGGCAAACGGCTTTACCTTCTCTCTCTCTCTAAAACTGTTTGCATGGACTTTTGCTGTCAATTATGTATTCATCCTGATCCTGAACTCCATATTGGTGAAGTTGTGCTGTCTGTGGTCCCTAAGACAAAGTTCTTGGAGCTTATCTTTGACCATAAGATGATGTTTATATCGCACATTAAGCAGCTATGGGTCAAATGTACAAGAGCACTGTACATAATCCGTGTCCTCTCTTTCACCACTTGGGGAGAAGATCGATGTTCTATGCTGAAGATATATCGTGCTCTTATTTGATCGAAACTTGACTATGGATCACTGGTCTATGGTTCTGCCAGAACCTTGGCCTTAAAGATGCTGGACCCCATTCATCACCAAGGACTTCGACTCTGCACTTCCCTGGTTCAGAGCTTATACATGGAGTCTCGTGGACTTTCTTTGCACCTCCACCTCTGTCTGTACTAGATGATTCAAAACTTCATTACTTACCAAAGCATTCCCCCTGGGGTTGTATTTTCCTTCCTTAGTGGGCCATTCTTTTTCAAAACAGATGATCTTTCATTGCTCCTTTTGGCCTTTGTATTCTGGTGCAGTTGGATGAATTGGGTCTGTCCTTGGATAATATTACTGTATCCACTGGTCAGCCAATCTCACCATGGCTTCTTACAGTCCCCAAATGTGGCCTATCTTTAAGTCATCTGTGACAAGCAGACATTCCTGATTGGAAATAGTCTGTTTTTTGCTGAACATTTTTTGAACCATCATTCCATTTCTATTTATACAAATGGTTCGAAATCAGATGACTCTGTGGGCTCTGCCATGGTTTGTTGTGGTATGGTGATTGCATGCAGAATCCCCTCTACAGCTTCTATGTTCACTGCTGAACTGTACATAATTTCTCTTGCCCTGGATTACATAGAAGCTAAGTGTTACTCAAACTGCACTATTTTTCTGACTCGCTTAGTTCTCTACTGGCCCTGGAATCGCTTGATGTTAGTTCACTCTTTGTTCTTGCTGATATTCAATACCAACTAGCCTATTTCGCTTTAACAGCTACTTCTATCTAGTTTTTCTGGATACCGGGACACTTTGGTATTTGCACAAATGAGTTCGCCAACACTGCAACTAAATCTATCTGCTCTGGCATTATCACCGTTGTGCCTGTTCCGTACGTGGAATATGGTCCTGTATTCAAGGCTTGGCTCCATGCCAGTTTGCAGTGGGCTTGGAGTGAGTAATGTGAAAGGAAGCTTTTCCAAATAAAAGCGTATATTGGACTTTGGCCATTCTGCTCTCATAAGGATCGGAAAGAGGAAGTTGTTCTAACTAGACTATGCATTGGTCACAGTTTTTAACTCATTGTTTTCTTTTATCTGGAACTGATGCACCAATGTGTAGTCTGTGTGACATTCAGTTCACAATAAGCCACATTTTACATTCTTGCTATTGTTATGATTCTCAATGATGGCACTATTTTGAACATGTTTTGTCCAAATGTTTGTCCATAATGTTAGACAATGTTATTGGTGATGGTGACACTGTCCACCTTGGAAATGTTTTTAATTTTTTAAAGGCCATTAATCTTTTTCATGCCATTTAAGTTTTTTAATTTATACATTGCATCTTTTTTTTTTATGTAATTCCCTTTTAAGAATCACAGTTCATCTAGCTCGATTTGAAATTAGAAACTGGCTGTAACATTAAATAACTCGAAACCAGGACTGGAAAGGCCAACTTCAGGTGACTAATGCTGCTGTTTGAACTACCCGTTAGTCATCCTTGCAAGTTATTATTACAATTTTGCTTCAAATCTTTTAAAACTTTTATTACTTTAATTTTTGAAAATGGCCATAACATCAAATAACTTAGAACCAGGTCTGGAAAGGCCAACTTCAGGTGACTGATGGTAGTTTTTGTACTTACCTGTTAGTCTTCTTGGCAAGTAATGATAATTACAGTTATGCTACAGAAAGCCCTTTATAACTTGAACTACTGTAGTTTTTCTCTTAACGTTGTAGACGAGATGTAAACATTGGTTTTATGCTATTTATGTTTTTTTAAACTTTTTTTGTTTTACCTTAATTTCCTTTTATTAATTTTACTAAATTTACTTTAACTTTTTACTGGACGTTTGGCACAAATAGCCTAGCTGCTTTGTGCCATAAAACACCAAATCAACCAACCAACCAAAAGTACAAAACTAAACTTAAAATTATGTACTATAAAATTGTCATTGCTCAGACAAACCATAATTTTTATATTTTTCAATTTTTTTGATGAGGAGAAAGCCACTTGAAGTAAAAATGCATCTCAGGACAGCTGGTATGGGTATTAAAACTGTTTTAAAGAAAGTAAAGAACAATGTTTCAACCTTATTAGGTCATCTTCAGGCCAACAGTTTTAATACCCATACCAGCCGTCTTAAGATATAGTTTTCAGTTTGATTGGTTACAAATCTATCAAATAAGAAATCAGTCCAGTTTTACGGCACTTACTCAGGATTTCTTAATAGTTCTCGTATATTTAATTGTATTTTACCCATAACCAATAGAAAGTCAAAGTTATCATCTGTCAAATGCCATATTGTATAGCATTGTGTTTTGAAGAAATAATTGTCAGTTACATTAAGAGTACAATGTTCATTTGTGTAGAAAAGTCAACAAATAACTTGGATAACTTTATAATAGACTTTCATGGACTGTAAAAAATTAATTGTGCTACACTCTTGGTTTTACTCAGAGCCAAAGCTTTGAACTTTGGCTCTCGAAAAGTAATTGTTGAGTATTACAGTTGTACTAAAAACAATTTCATAATAACCTACAGTAAATCTACAGTTTTATTTTATATGCCACATTTTGAAATATAAATTATAGTGTGATTAATTCCTAACAATTTAGTGTAGAATATCCTGTTTGTGAAACAAAATCGGACTTCAACATTACTTGTGTTTGTTCTCTCAGCATTTCAGTAGTGAATGTTGAGGTTTGTCTGCTTGCACAGATTTTCAAAAACAGCATGGGAAGCAGCTGCCATAGAGAAGAGACAGATCAAAGTTCTGATACACACTGTGATGTGTATATCAAATATCAATACTAGTGAGATAATACATCCTCCTGAACATTATATATATATTTTCCACTAAAAAAAATAGTGAGTTTAAATGTTCTTTTTACAAGGGATTCAAAATCCCCTTATGAGCGTGTGTGTGTGTTCATGTATTTATACACTGAACATTAATGGGGTAATATTCTTTTGGATATGCCCTGACGTTTAGGGCATTCAACTTGCAATCTGCAATAGTATGGGATAAAAACGTGTCACCTGACATGCTTTCAACCTAGAGGGTATTATAATGTGATTGTCAGTCCCACTATTCATTATTAGAGTAACTCAAGAGTTGGCAGTGGATGGTTTTGACTAGTTATCTTTCCTCTGATTTATAATTAAGATACCCACTGAGTAGCTTTACATGAAATTCAACAGAAATCTGGATGCAGGTAGATGTACATCTTTCTGAACACTGGTGGATTTCTGTTGTTATCCTATCTTAAAGAGCTTCAATGTTCATTGAACATAAGTCTGCTGACCACTTTCTGAATTGTGTAAATCTCCTGCTTTGAAGCTAGGTTTTATTAATTATCCCCTGGGCACTGAACTGATGGAATATTTTAAACAGGGGAAGTGTTTCATATATTGCCATAAGATTGCTTACAACTTAACACTTGACTACAGGATGAGCTGTAATTTTCAGTTTATATATTTGCACTTCCTTTGAAAATTTTACTTAATTATTTTAATAAAATAAATAAGCTTTGTCTAGTTTCATATAGACAAGAAAGTTTCTTTAAAATCAATTTTATTTTAGCTTCACTGACTTGTAAAATATTTGTCATTTCAGGCCAATAAAATTAGTAGTAGCAAAATGTTGGGATCCTAACCCTAAAGGCTACTTCACAATACCGTGGACGGAACCTGTCCGACCAATAGATCCAGGTGCATGGGTGGCCCATACAGAGGCTGTAAGAGGTAATTGTTGCTTGACCTTGTACATAATTACTAATTCAGCTTCAAATCTTTCAAAGATTAAAATTATATATAGTATATTAATAATATTTTCATTAATGCAGAGAACTGATTTAAATTAAATGTGTTGTGGGTTATTGTGGTTGTTAAGAAATAGTTAAGGATTAAATAAATTTAAAACATTTAATGAAATTTTTCCTAAGATTCATTCATCATCTTTTGACATTATTCCACCTAGCTGCTGATTATCCATTACGCCCTCCATCAGTTACCACCAGTTCTTCCATTACTAGCTCCATCCCAGAATCAGATCGTGAGTGTGGAACATTTTACATGTTGTAATATGTGTGCATAAAATGTGCTTTCTTATGATACATCTGTCTTTCTGATATTAATGTAACACTGTATTTATGATGAGTTAATTACATGGTCCTTTGTTCTATTTGTAGTGTGAAACATGACTGTATATTTTATGGGCATTATGTTTAGTGTTTAGTACACTTAATGACTTATTTAGTAATCATATCTTTTTTATTTTAGGGTGTTTTTTTTTATAATTTATATAAAACAAAATTTCAAAAGGGAAAAGCAGTGCATAATTAAAAGTGGGTAGAGAGCTTAAATAATTATATGTTTATTTATGTGTTTGTAAACTGTGGAGTTACTGAAATAAAATTAGATTAAAACAAAGTGGCAGATGTTACTCTATCTCTTAAACATAGTTGTCTTTAAAAATGTTGTCTTTACTTAATTTTGATAAAAGTTTTGATACCCATACTAGCTGCATTGAGATACATTTTTACTTCAAGTGTTTCTTGTCATCAAGCATCGGGAAGTTTTATTATTTCAGAGAATGAACTTTGCATGGCATCTAGGTGAACTAAGTTAAAAATTTTAAAAATGTACATTTGACATAATGAAGGAAGGGATCTCTATGGCACTGTCATTTTAATTCTGTTAAAACATGAGATACTAAGCTAGGAAGGTATAGTGTTGTTTTTCACGTAACTGTGCTTTATTAGATTATATTCAGTTTTTACAGTTATTTGATATTTTGTCAGATGTTTGCAGTATTGCATTATTCTCTGTTGTATGTAATAATTATACTTAAAGTATTTATTTTTGTAGGTCAGTTGCAAGACATTCCACTTTCAATAGACAGTGACATGGCAACCATAGTAAAAGCTATGGCAGGACCTGAGTCAGGACTAGACGTTAGGGATCGCATGTGGCTCAAAATAACCATACCAAAAGCCTTCATTGGTATGTAAACTTCATTTAGAAATTATGAGCAATGAAATCTGTGATTTTATATAACTTACAATTATTAGTTGATGCTAATGTTTTTAAGTTGTAATTCTTACGTATTTAGGTAAAAAAAATAAGTAACATTCTTACTCGTATCACTTGGTTTAAAGTGTCAGAGTATAGTTTTTATCATATTCAAGTTTTTTAAAACAGTAGTGATTTTTTTCTTTTATTGTTTACTCGCAGGTGCTGACGTTGTCGACTGGCTGTTTAACCATGTTCAGGGGTTTCAGGACAGACGGGAAGCCCGTAAATATGCCACACAGATGTTGAAAGCAGGGTATATTCGTCACACAGTGAACAAAATAACATTTTCTGAACAGTGTTATTACGTATTTGGAGATCTGTGCAGTAGTAAGTTTTGGATTGTTTTGTATGTTATAGGTTTATACACAAGTGTGTATATTTTCAAACCGTAGAATTTTCATAAGTACCACAAGAGTAAAAGTACAAGTAAAGACACTTTTTCATACATGGGAAGTTTTAAAGTACAATAAAATAAGGTTTTTACCTTTTTATTCTGTGAAAATATCATTATCCAACAAGGAGTGTTACATTTGAATAGAAAGAAATAGGGATAATAAAAGAAAGATGTGATTTTAGTTGCAGCTTATTTGTAAGTTGAAGATATACTGAGAGGAATATATTTATTTCATTGTGTGTATGTTTGACAGTATTGTTTTTTTTTTTGCTTTTTTCTGTTTGCAACATGTATTTGATAAAAACAGGGTTCTATCAGTGATGATTAAAATTGGTATTTGTCAAAAAAATTTGAATATCTCATGTTAATAGCATGTTAATAGACAAATAACCATAGATGAATTGATTGATGTTTTAAATATACGATTACAATTAAGTGTTTGCAAATTACTGTTGAGCGAATCTTTTAACACGTGAATTAACCATAAAGTCACGTGCTTGCATTTTCTTTGTTACAGATTTAACAGCCCTAAAACTCAGTGAAGACAATTCAGTGAGTGAAGCAGATCGAGATACCTTGGGACCACTCCCTCCACCAACGGTCCAGTCCCCATGGGGGACACAGATGCCTTATTCTGGTAGCTATGTTCCCCAAGCCGCTGGTTTTATTCCGATGCCATTTAACTATACCAACGAGACTCCTGCTGCAACTAGCCAGGCTCGGGAGGGCAGTATTAAAAGTGGCTCAGGTAATAGTGTTTTCTTTCTTCTTATGTGAAGAAACGTTTCTGAAACTCTAGTTTTTTATCTTTTAATTTGATATCTGCATAGCAGGAAATGTTGCTTTTAGTCTTTTGTGTTGTCATGACCCTTATGTTATGGACACACCTGTTCTGTGCATCTTACGATAGCATATGAACAATGTATACACATGAAATAAGCATTAAGTTTTACATTATAGTTCAAAGTTTTCTGTTAATTTAAGTTTTAATTCCTTTATTTGAAAAGAAACCTGAAAGTAAACAATTTTTAAACTTAAATTTGATGCAAAAGTTCTCAAAATTTCTCAGCTTTGTAACTTAAATAACTTCTTCATGTATGCTAACTTTCCATGTATAGGTTATGTTTGGAGATTGGAGAAAAGAATATATATTTCTTGGAACTCTTGACTAATGCCATGTCTAATGTCTACGGACAGCCAATTATATTTAGTTGAGCTTGATGTTTATAACCTGTATAAAGTCCACATTCTACCAAAGATACCCAGTAGTTATTTTGAAATTGGTGCAAATAATTCCATAGAGAACTTGAGACCCCTTTCAGCTTTGTTGCTGTTTTTGTTCTCACTATCACTTAGCAGTTTCTCACCTGTAAACATGTTAGTTATATAGAAAATTAAATTGTATTTAGGTTTTAGTTTTATATTTGAGTTAAATAAGTGTTCTTTATGTTTTTAAAATGTGTATTAGAAAGGATTTAATGGATATTTAAAATGTGAAACAAACTGCCTTTGTTCATCAGGCTTAACATAGTAGGTGAATGTCCCAGCACTAACAAAAACTAAAGTGTTTGTGCTTATGATACCCTAATATGATGATCGTTGACCTGTTTTGTAAAAAGTAGTAATGCTAAAGGACAGGAAAGAAAAAAACACTAAAATAAACTATATGTGAAGAAAGTGAAAACTTACAATTAATAATATAACCAAAACAAGGTATTTTGAGATTATTTCATGAAAAATTAAAAGGTATTTAATGGACATTTTATCTGTTTTTAAGTATAAACATTTCATTACACAGTACATAGTTGATAACATTCAAGATATTGAGAATCTGAATGCAGATAACTACAGTACAAAAGGAATAAGTCTTAGGTAAAATTCATAATTTTGTATGTACCAAATACTTGTAACCACTGATGATCTCTCCAACTGTTGTGAAGATGGGTTAAGAAAGCTGTAACATAAGGTTTAACGTGAGTGATTTTAATGTTATTTTGTATGGGCACATCTCTAGTCTGTACTGAATAATGCATTTCTATTCACAACAACAAGTTTGTGAAATTGTTCCTTGCTTCTCATGATTAAGATAAAAATACCAATGTTTCTTCCAGGGGGAAGTAGCAATGGAGGAGTTAAAGATAAAAGTAAGAAAAGTAGTAGCCCTGGAGGTAGTGATTCTGAAATAGCTAGCCAGAGAAGTGGTGGCCAGTTGGGTAAGGTAGCAGACAGTGGCTGCAGAAGTAGTGTGAGCAGTGGAAGTGAACCTAGTCTCAGTATCCGGACATCTCCAAATGTTGCTTGTCTCCAAGCCGTCCCCACGGAACTTGCTGGTAGTAGACAATCGTTTCACAGAGCTATGGACAATCCGTGTGAATATTTTGTTGATGTGATGTGATGCACTGGGGGTGTTATGTCTTGCATGGTTGTTTTATGGTGTACTTGTTGTGTATGCATATTTGGCTTTGTTTCAAATTAAAACATGAGAGTTAGGTTATTAGAAGTAAGTGTGGTGCTATTTCATGTACAACAGATTGGAGCTCTGCATGATTCATTATATAATCAGCAATTTTTATTATGGTTTTATGTTAATCACAGAAAGATGAAGTGCCATGGACCTTTTGTAGATATAAATTTGTGTATATGATTCGTAATGTCTGTATTTACCTCCTGTGAGCTATTTTTTTAATTTTTTTTTTGCATTATGTACATGAGATTTGAGTTTGATTGGTTGATTTTAAATTCAGTGAAATTTTGTTTTATGTGTCATCTATTTCTGTACACAGTACACCATGTTGTATGTCATGTTTTTAAATGATCGTTCCTTTGGCAAAGGAACAAGCCTGCTATTTGATATATTAATTACAGTTTCCAATTCATATTTTTATCAAACTGTGCTTTTCTTATGCTGAAATTTGTGTTCTGTTTGTCTGCATTTATTTTATATAAATATTTTTGCAGTTGTTTTGGTGCATGTATGTTGGAAGCAATTATAATTCATTTTAATTGTCTGTAAATAAAATATTTTGGAGATTAGATTTGTTAACAGACTATATGAAAAGTACTTTTTTGTTACTTGTGTAAAGTGAAGTTGCTATGATTTATTAAGTTTTGATAACAAACACAGCTGTGGCAGGATATATTCCAAAAATACAAAGAAATGATTGAAAAATTTGTAAAGGAGAAAGAAATACTCTCATCATTTGACCTCAAACAGTGCCGGACAATTGTTTCCTCCTAGCAGTCAGCTTCGTACTTTTCTTTCTCTTACAGCATTTTTAATCATGTTCCTTGTATTAGTTTTTATTGTTTTCATTAGAAACAAGTCTATTGCTATTTTAAAATGTTTTTATCATATACAAGCCTGTTACAATCTTACTTCACGTTATTTATTTCCATACAAGCCCATTGTTACTTAATAATGTTTTTAAAGCATATAAGACTGTTGTGTCAAATAAGTATTACGATGGTAACAAGTTAATTACAAGTATGAATGAAATGTGGCTCAAATGATGCTTTGTTTTGCTAAGACCATCACTTCATGAAACTCAGTATTTATTCTTCCAGTGTTGTTTAGAATATTTTGTAATATAAATGTCCACTCTTATTTGACATATAATATCTAATTTCTGTAGTGGATGGTGGTGAATAAAAGCCACCTTGATAGCAGAAATGAACGATCTTATGATATAAAACGGTTCTCTTTATTTAGTTAAACACTCAATGTTTAACTCTTCACTTTCTTCAGGAACATCCACTAAAACACTAATTGAAATTGATGGAACAAAAGATTTTCGCCGTTGGTTATGGTGTGTGTTTGTGATGAACTCTCCTGACCAACTTGGAAAGTGAAATATGGAGTGTCTAATGAAATAAAAACAACAGTTGGGTGTTATAAGATTATTTCTGGTATAAAAATTATTTACTTAGTTTGAGAACAAATATAAATATCCACTCACTTCAGTTATGAATTTTTTTAAAAAGATTATTTTGTGCTAAGTATTTCAAGAAAACTGAATTTATTTGTTTATAGTAGGGGTTGTCATGCATCTTAAAAACAGTACCCCTCTCTTTATATTCAGGTTAATAACTCCAGAGCCCCACTTGTATCCCTCTTTGTTGGGTATGTGTAACAGATAGAGAGGAACACAGATGTTTTATTGTAGTAGCTATGTTCCCCAATCCACTGCTTTTATTCCAACAGCTTATGCACATCAGTAAATTATTAAAAGAATAAACTGAAAAAAGCATTATTTTTCAGTAACTAAGACAGTGAAAAGGATGAATAGAAAAACTTTCTTTGAATACGCTACAGTTCATTTATGTATGTGAACAAAGAGATGCATGTGTGATTATAAAAAATAAATTTAGTTTCACATGTAGATGTTTTAATTGAATGTACTTGGTTTTATTGTAGCTGTTCTGCAACTTGAAGTTCTTGTCTTGTATAAAAAGTAATTTTTACAGATGAGGTAAATTTATATGTATAGACTAAAATGCTGCATCTTTCCAGCTTATTTGTAGTCCTCCTCAGGGTGAGGGGTCACAACCCATAGTTTCAGAAAGAATTCCTGGTTTAGAATTGAGGTATTTGAAAAGTCTGGAACCATAAGCATTTCAATAACTTTTACACAATATGTTCTGTATGTTGTATTTGTAATTAGAAACAAGCTTAGATTAACTTAGCGATCTCGTGCTTTGACTGCACCATCACTGGTCATGGGTCTGAAATGAAGAAAACCCACAAATCATCTGTGGTTCGAGACTTTTCAGGCACCATGTGTGTTTTATATTAATGTGTTGCCTTTAAGGAATTTTATCGAGCAGCAAATACTAGATGTTAAATGATGTATAACTTACCTCATTTACCAATGCAGAGTTTGTTTAAGGGTGATTTAGCTTTTTCAAAGGATAGATGTTTGTAAGGCGTTTGTTTTATTGTTGTCGTGACAAGTTTGAGAACAAATCCACATATGTGTGTGCTTTTCATAATTGCTGGTTTTTCTTTCTCCCTCTCACTGTTTTTTTTTGTGTGTGTGTGTGTATATATATATTTTTTTTAATGTCCAGTACATGTAACACAATATTGAAAAAAATTATTTTGAACTGAAATTTGAAGATCAGACAGTGGCCAGCCAGGCAAACTAATCTTTTTATGCTTTGATTCTTGGCAAAATGTTAACATGGTTATCTATGTGTGAAATAACATTATATGTACAAATTGGTGTGTGTATGTACTAACCAAATGTTTAGTTTGTAATTTTACAGGTGCACAAAATCAGTAACGTTAATTATTATAACATATGTAATTGTTACTCAGTTAATCCAAGAAGCCTTACTGACACCTTTCTTTCCTGTTTAAGCGACTAGTTATATTACTACAGTATGTTGTGTTAATGTTATTCTCATATTGTATTGTTTTCTCTTTCATGCATGTCAGTCGAAGATGACATACAGGAATACAGATTCACAGACCAGGGAGTGGTGTAGTTCTGATATATATTCAATAGTATTGCTTATCTTCTGTGTTCAGAGTTTTGGATTCTCTGCTGTTTATTTAAAAAATAATAATTATGTATGACGTTTGTTGCTGGAATGACCCGTTCCCTTCCCCATGTGTTGTTTTATGTGGAAAAGATTACTAGCCATAAACAAGTATAATCCTGTAAGACTAACTTGTAGCGTAAAGATTTATTTAAGCTTTGTTTAAACCATGTCCTACAGGTGATTTAATGTGGAAATTAAAATAGTCTTAGCGATAAATGAATAGTCTTGTAGGAGAAACTAGACTGCAATTGAAAGGTGTTATGGATCATATAATTCATCCAAACGTTGTGTTCTGCAAAGTTCAGTATGAAAATAAAGAGTGAATTTAGAGAAGTTTTAGGCAAAATTGTTCATACTGAATTTTCTATTATCTCCTCCTAGTGTAAGACTGAAACACTTTTCTCTAGGCAGTTCTATACAAACTTTAAAACTTGGTAACAAAAGGTGTGAATTTAAGGAATTATAATTAATTATTGTTGTTACAGGTGAGATTGACTGGTCCGCTAAAATCGGACACATAGATAAATTTTACAGGAAATTAATTTATTTAGAAGCTTTAAGGAACCTGTTATGAATCATCTGTTTTGATAACTCTAGTTTGGTTAATTTAAGCTGAATTTTCTTCAAAGAGAATTGCTAAAACGTCTATGGAAAGTTCACGTTGGTGCACTGTGTGTTGGTGGCAACATGTAAAAGTGTTTCAGAAGCAACAGTTAAAAATAATAATCAGAGGTACTTGTATTGATAAAAGTGTTGTGAGATCATTTATTTTGAAACTTAAATTCAAGCCAATATTCAACATTCCAAGAAAATAATTCTGATAAAAAAACTGACAACCCATGAAGGACTAAAAACGAATTCAGTAATAGACAAATTAATACTAGCTTTAGACCCTGGATTACCAGTCATGGTAACAGCATTAAGTGTTTGTCTTGTTAATTAGATTTCATCTTAGCTAGAATTGTTTGCATTAAGTTGCTCATAAAACAGAAAAGCTATACAAGCTGCAATCAAATTATTTTGATCCCAGAGTAGGGTAAGCAAAACCATTTAAATTGTCAAAAACCGATCATTGCAATCACCTTACAACTAAGATATCTCCATCTGGATTTTAGTTTCATGTGTACTTTTACTTGAGCAAGCTATCACTAACTGGGTTTCAGTATCTATGATTCGGCAGAGCACAGATAGCACACTATAGCTTTGTGCTTCAAACAAAACTAAACCAGATTGGTTACAGAATCAAAACTTTGTAACATCAACTCTGTGAGGATGTAGCTTAAACCTGCTACATTCAGTAATGTAAAGTGAATACAAGCTACCTCATATCGTTGGTTATTACTTTTTAATTTATTGGTTGTGGCTTGACTGGCAAATTGCCTCCCAGCCCCATGTGGCTCAGCAGTAAGTATGGGGTTTATAGTGATAAAAATTTGGTTTCAAAACCCACAGTGAGCAATGCAGATATCTGTGTAGTTTTAGACTTATCAAAAACAGTGAAAACTTTTATACAATTATCAGTAACTCCAGAAATGTGATGGATTTGATTTTTTTTGTGAAATATTTCTCAGTGACAGAAGCTTAAAAAGACATAAATAAAATTAGTTTACTTATTTTCATGCTAATATAAATACTTTCTGTACTAATGAAATATTTAAGGCTAGCTTGTGTTTTTCTTTGGTTCATATTGTGAAATGTACAAGTTAGTAAAACCATTCATTTTTATAGAACAATTGCATGCACATGTTCGTATTATATATATATTACATTTTGGTGCCATTTATTATAAAAAAAATGCTACATTGTGGTACTTTAGTGTTAGGGTTGTTAAAACAAAAATCATAGAAATGCAAACTATGTGAACCCTATCAATCATTCACACAAATACTCGTATGACATTTTACAACTCAGTAAGTTATAAACGGACGATGTTAGAATATTAAGATTGTAAATAATTTGTGTACTCTTATTTCAAGGGTATTTAAGGCTATATATGGGGGTAGATGTTTTGGTTTCAGTGGACTGCTCCTGGCTGGTTATGGAATGGGATGTCTTTTAGGCTTCAATATTGAGGCCTTCTGGACTTTGACATGAAGAAACAGGTGGGAGTAGTCTAATTATCTTTTTAATCCCTTGAAAATATTTATCTTTTTGTTTAAAATTTGGCCTGTCATGCTTTAGGGTATGAGGAGAGTTTCTTATTACAAATCATTTTCTTCCATGTACCTTCAATTAAAACCGACAGGTCCTAGGATGTACTATGTATGAACTTATGGGATGACTCCCAAACTATGAAGTAACGATTTATTTCTTCCTCCTTTAATCTGTGTTATGATAAAGATATTCAACATCCTGTAAATAGAAATTTAAGGTGCAATCATTAATACTGTCTTAGTGCAGAAGCTTGGAAATGAATGAAGCATTTATGTATGGTCTGTCATTTTGTACATTTGTGTAACGTGAACTTTTGTAAGTGAAAGATAAACTGTGGAAGGTTACTGCCAACTTAATGTGCTGTGTTAACACTGTGCTGCTATAGGTTTGCCAGACACGCAACTATTTTGATTTTTAATTGTTTTGTATGACATTTGGCATAATATTACCCAACAATTTTTCTTTTCAATACAATTTTTATAAATATTGTACATAAATATATATATATAAATGACTATCTGTGTGTGCCTGCTATAACACGTAGCACTAGCTTCGAAATGTTAGCTAGAATAGAAACTATTTAAATTTTACCCACACCTGGGTTAAATGGGAACCAATAACAGCATTATTTTTCCTTTAATAGCACTGAGTTAATTTTTTTTTTTGGGGGGGGGTGTGTGTGTTAATATCGGTCATTAATACCTTGTTACAGGATTATGTGTGAAACAGGGTGTTGGTTCCCATTGTATCACCTGTAGTATATTGTCATGTGAATAAACAATATTACAAACAAAAATAGTTTTATTTTATTAAAATACGTACCCAACAATTTCAACATTAGGACATATCCAAAGATCCAGATAACATTCTTTTTCCAGTTTGTGAATACACTCACCATGAACTTGAATCTTTTTTAAACGTGTTTATGTAGGTTGCAACAACAATCCAGTTTGGGAATTTTAAGACAAATGTTTTTATTTATAGTAAAAACAAACCTGTAATTTAACTATGAACAGCTTACAAATAGTTAAAATTATCATCACTACAATGAAAGTACCTTCTTCATGGTATTAAAACAATTTGTGCTCTAATGTCCACAGTCTCATAACTTTAATTCAATGGATTTCTTTCTGTTGGATTAGAATGTTAAATGTTCATGGCATCATACAAGATCACAACCAGATGTGTTCTAGTAACATACAGTAAAATGTTAAGATCAGTTTCTATAGCAACTTACAAAGTAGTGTCCAATAAGATTCAAGCAGTGTTGAAATGGGATTCTTTTGATATTAAGGTAGTATCAAAACTATGTTTCCATAGAAACATCCAAGCAGTGTGAAACTGTTTCAGTATGATATCCAGTATAGACTCAAGAAATGTTTTACTGTGGTACAAGTTAAAGATGTAAAAATGTCACAGATGTTCTTAGCACAGAATACAAAGTTTTTATCTTAACATCTCCCATGAGAACTAGCCCAACATTTTAAACTGAGCCTAGGATTGTCAGCAGATCACTCAAGGTTATGTTGATAGGTCTCACTCCAAGCTTGACACAACTTGTAAAACAAAATAAACAACTCAGTAACAATGAAAATATGACATCTATTAGGATTATACTATGGTGAGATTGTAGTGGGTATTACACCAACTTTCATTGCATTTAATACATTACTTAAAACTCTTCGTCTTTACGATTTACTGTGATGTTAGTTTCATGAAATATTGAAACTATTGATTCCTTACATACGATTCCAATCCAGCATTTTCAAGGTAATGACAATATGGTGCCCACTGTTTTATATTTAACTGACAAAACTGTTTCAGCTGGCATGCCAAGTTTATTTAAAACAATACCCCTTCCCTTGTTGGTACATTTTCTTTAACCTGCTTCAACTTCAGTACTCATATTAACAAAGGCTTAAGTCATTTGTTTTATATGCTTCTTGGTTTAAGTGACTAAGTACAGAGATTGAATATGACATACTGTGAGAAATTCAGTTTCATTATGTCATTATTGTCCATACTGCTACATTGGACATGCACAATCTGATGACTGTACATCCTGACAACAATCCTGCAGCCTAGATTACATTGTGAAAGGGTACCATAATTCTGTCATGTTTAAAGTACACCACCCCTCCCAGAAATCTGTGTTAATCCATCTGATGTACAAAGATGATGGTTTTGTAGAGCCTATTTCAACAATTTGAATGTACAGAAATTCAATGGTGTTGTATTTGGTGAATTGATTATTAAGGACTAACATGAGAATTGCTTTCATTTCTCCAGCTGTTTAAGGTATATAACACTTCAACAGGAGGTGTAAATGAAAACTATCTTCCTGAGCCCATGACCCTGTTAACTTTTCCAGGTAGAGATACTTCTTGATAATGTTGCCTTTGTTTTCTGGCTTTTGCCACTGACATTTGTGTTGACAGGTTCTCAACTCTTCTTACTATGATTATCATAGCTGTGATACAAATTCTTGCAGGTCTCTTTCTTGATGGTCTTGGTACATCAAGTTGATCCACATTACTTTCTTTTTCCATTGCCGTTAATCACAAGAGACATTTCCATCTTTGAAATTCTAAGCTTCTAAATGGAAAGTACGTTTACAATCTGAGTGTACAAATATCTTGCATGGCAAAGGAACATTACAAAAGTGGTCAAATTTTGGTGGTGTCATACTAACTAAGAAATGCCAAATGTCAAAATGTAATTGTGACAGATGTTGTTCAACCTTTACTTATTGTTATTGAAACTTACTGATTTTAATATTCAAAATAATTTTCTTTTTCTAAGTTTAAATTGTTTTTAATCGAAGCCAACAAATATCAATTTATTTTAGTTTTTTTATTTATTTATTTATTATATGAGCCCTAACTGATACATAAATAAAAAGCTGTACATAATACATTTCAAGCAAGGTCACAGAATTTACAATCTGTACATAAACAAAAATGATTTTGTAGGTATGAAGTCTGTACATACAAATAATGAACAAATCAAACATTCTTAGATCAGGAATAGGCTTAAATAGATATTTTAACTTATGTTACACTTATATGCTAGATATATATATATATACTTTTGTCCACTTGCTACAATTCATAAACTTGTGATTCCAATAATAGTTTCTTCTAATCCTCTGTTTCTATTCCAAAACTAAAACATTTTCATTGCATGGTACATTATATCCTTTTGCTTTGTATACCTGTACAATTTATTTTTTTACACGGCCATACCATTTTCCACCAACACAATCTAGGAAAGTGAAATATTCTGCAAAATGTCCCTTTTAGAAAAACTGACAATTATGTGCTAAACTCTTACCTATAAAGTACTGCTTTGTATCTCCTTTCCTGATATACTCTATTGACCCTTACAACATTATAGTGTTTGGAGAATAGATAGGTATCTTAACATTAAGCTGGTTCAAACAGAATTGACAGGTTCATAGAATGAAAACATTTCATTTCTTCTTTTCTCCCAAAGTGTTCACTTTAACTGTATCTTTAATATGGAATATTAGAAAAGAGTACTTAATGGTCAAATATTAACCCTGAGGGGCAAATACTTCACAAAAACCATTTGTATTCAAACAATTTATATTTGTGTAACACAACTAAAAATGTCCATTTTTTTCAAGCAACAGTGATAAACATATTTTGTTGTCCACTAAAACACAAATAGTACAGATATTATGGCACTTATATTTTCAAAACAAGACCCAAAACTCGAACATTTTCTATTAATTAACTCTTTTTTTTCAAGAGAATAAAGGGTTATGTTTAACGAATGTGATGAAATATATCGGCTTGGATGTCGATGTCAGGTAAACCGGATGTTGGCCTGGAGAATTAGCCAATCATAACCTAGAGTTGTTCGTGTCAGGTTTAGTTTTGTGTAAAGGTCATAATAGTTATCAATTTATATAAATATATAATCAAAATAAATAAAAATAAAATTTAATAATGGCACAAGGTGGTAGGAAACAAAATGTAGCTCAAACCAATGTGTGTGTGTGTGTGTGTGGAGAGAGAGAGAGAAGATTTTAAGGAAGAATGATACTTCTAATGTAAAGTAAATTTAATCACGAATTTAGTTTTGAAAATATTTTCAGAGACAATGGCACTTATGATGTTATTATACAAAATGAAAGTACAATACTGTTATAGCAACATCATACAAGGAATGTTTTATTTCATTATATTTATGGCAAACTTTCAGTCATTAAAGTCTGTTGTTAAACCTAGAGGTAAGTTTATTGATCATTGAAAGCCCTTACCAAAACTAGGTAATAATTACCTGATACAGAGGTCTCATTTGCATATTTAACTAAATATGGAATGGTGGTTATTTAATCGATATTGTTACAGTTAGTATTAATATTGTGAAACAGGTGTGGAACAGGAAAGAAGTATTTAACTAATGAGAATAAATTGGCAGGCAGTAACGTTGATTACTTATAACGATGCTCTGGGTGCACAGAAAGGCTTAGACCAAAAACATTTCTAAAACTCACACACAAAGTTAAAATTTTTCTCAACTTAGTATTGTATTTTTTGTTTATACAACTGTTACTAGACAAAAATCTGTAATACATTTTAAGCCACCTACTCAATATAATTATAACGAAGTAACTTGGAATTCTCAGTAATAAAGGACAAAGTATACCACACAGTACTATCTATACATACTAATGTACATATTTAAAATCAGAATTAGGCCTAATGGACTTGCTAGTAAGTTAAGTGTTAAATCTTGGTGAAGTACAGACAAACGAACTTGTAATTCCTGATCAGCAACTTCCAATTTTAAAACTATACCATCTCAGGCTCATGATCTCCCAGGCATAGTACAGGCATAATCACATCAGGAGTTAAGGCAATGGAATACTGTTCCTACCATTTATGCTGTTGTACGATTACTTTCATGACTAGGAAAACAAACAACAGAAAAACTTCTTTACTAGAAGTTAGTTTTGGCTCATTTCCAAGATTCAGGAAGTCATACTGAAGTAGTTAATCAAGTCCAGAATATGCATTTTACTGTTAAGAACAACTCTGAACATAATTAAAAAGACAGCTACAGTTAATTATATCAGAGCTACTTTCAAAATTGTTTCTATTACTATTTCCAAGTGAAATTAAAGTCAGTGATGATAACTTCTATATGATTAAATAGAAGGTACAATTTATAGGTAGAAATATGTAACACTACAGCTCTTTTCTCTGGATATAATCAGTTTTAAAATTGTGACTTTTCTCCTTCCCTTCTGGAAGCTCTTATTCACCCGACAGGAATGACTACTTCCCAAAACATACGATTCAGCAGCAGCTATGAAATTATTTGAATTGTATGAACTAGGAGCCACAATACAACAACACAAGTGACACACATAACAATATATATGATAAAAATAAGTTTACCATTATACACACGTATATACAAGTAAATTAATATCATAAAGTTAATGATTTCACCAGATTTTTTAATTAGTTATTTACAACCAGTGTTGTAACATATGAAAACAAAATTTAATAATCTGCAATATATGGACCTGCACACTTTTGTGAATTTTGTTTGCCGCTACTTAGAACTCTGCAATCTTTTAGAACTAACAATGGGAGAAGATTGATATAAACTGTTCAAACATAACCTTCATGGTTATAGGGTCCCTAATAATACACAAATAGCATAAAAACAACATTGTCAATAAAGCATACTTGGGGGTCTTCTGTGTATTTCAAACAAAGCTATTGATTTCACCCAATTTCGTGTTTTGGTTAGTTCTTCTTGCTGGATGTTGTAATAGGCAAAAAACAATTACTCAACATTATCTATGGAACTATATAAAAACAGGTTGATAACGTCCCAGTTAACTGATTTTAAGCACAAGAGAAGTGGTGAAAGAAATATCGAAGAACACAGTAACTTCTACAACAAACTTGTCTTTACTTATTTTATAGGTGAGATTCAATTACCTAGAAATGACATCAACTCTATAATCTCCACTTGTAGATCTCTAATTAAAAAAAAATACAAAGTCCACAGAAGATTTGAATGGACAAAAAGATTCATGTCAAAATTAAAATATGCAGTTTAATAGAAATATACAAGATAAAACTCAAAAGGCAATTGTATTTTTTATTATATAATTACATTTGTTCCTTTGCCATTTTTTTCTTTTATAATATCCTAAAGTTGCTCAGCAGAACAACAACAGCAAAAAACAAAATTTCAGTTAAATTTTACTAGCTGTAAAAAATGTAAATTTAATCCCAAAATAATTATAACAGAAAAATGAGCCATTATATCATACAAAGTTGTTTGTACCTTAAGCCTACACAACAATTACTACAACAAATATTGTAGAATGAGATCATAAAATAAAACCATACTTCAAGATGAACAGAAACATTACCTTGCAAGTTTTATGGACCACTGAACAAACTGCCACATGGTGAAATGATGTAATTCATTACTTATGTTTCCAATAGAAATGTCCATCAGATCTTCCTAAGTCAAAAAGTGAAAGTATTTGAAAAAATGCACTTGTATAATGAAATTATAACAATATTCAAAATTTAGGGGGGGGGGTATTGATCAACATGAGCAAAATGGTGGTAAAAAAACAACCCGTAAAGACACTAGTATAAACCACAAAATGCAAAATTGAAATTTGTATGCATTTCCCCATGGACCAAATGAACCTCTACATCAATTTTAATGAAGATTCATCTGCATCCTGCAAAGTATTTTCAAAGACATACAACAGATAGTACTATTATATTTATATAAATGGCACCAATGCATCAGATCTGTGTGTGTGTGTGTGTGTGTGTGTGTGTGTGTGTGTGTAATGTAATATCATACCTGCACCCTGAAAATGGAGAAAATTAAAGTTCTCCATGGCAGGAAATGGAGGTGATATGAGAAAATCATGACCACTATTGCAAATCTATATGTACACAGGATAAAAATTTTGTAAAGTTGGTAGTTGCACATCATATAATAAAAAGGTTTATCCAATATCATTCAAGCAAGAGTTTGAACATAAAATATGAAATTTAAAAAAATACATGCACAACTTTAAGAATCTGAAAGGAAAACAAATCCAAATTTCATGTTTTTTCAGCTTGTTGCCATAGCATTGCTGGTACAACTGTGCAACTATAGCAAGCAGTAACCCTAACAATCATGTTGCAAAGAGGTTGGCTTAATACAAGAAATAAATTTTAAAAAATCATTTGTATACAGGTGGAATTAATCAGCTACAGGGAGAATCTGTTCCTAAGGTTTCTGTAAATATAGTTAAGTTTATAATCAATTAAAATCAAGCAACATTTATTTTGTAGAAGGTCAGCAGTTTATGGTAACTTCTATACACAGACTTCCTTACACTTGGAATCACGTTGACTTATTTGGAATTGTGTAAAATGCATCCACCAAAAGGAAAAAGAAATGTTTGTACAAACTGTACTAGAAAATTATTCTGACTTTTCTGATTATACATCTAGATATAGCAATATTCAATGTTACACTTGTTTAAGCTATGGCATGTGCAAAGATGACCACTGCATTCAAGTGATTATGTACCAAGAATGAAAAGGAACACTACTTAGGCAACCTCTCCACTAATCATCTAGATATAATTGCATTTCCTCATTTATTACTAATGAATTCAAACACAAACCTCTCTTTGAAGCTACGCTGATTATAGTAACATCGAACGTCAAGCTTAAAAACAGAAATTTTGTCATAAGCAGGCATATTGTACATCAACTGAGGTAAAAAGTTGACTTAGGTCAAAGAAATGAAGTGATAAATCCCTATTCATGAACTTGTCAAATTTAACAACATGTTGATAATCTGATGTGAAATCCAGTGTAGCTTTGTTAGAAGTGCATGGAATGATGCCACTCACAGTTTCCATCATTAATCTGTTCAAAGCTATATAACAGCAATCTGAACTCGGCTGTCCCTAATTCTAAACTGATAGGGGGAAAACAGTTGGTCAACAGTCCCTATAACCAACTGAACTGTGGGCTTTTAACATCACAGTTAATCTGAAGATGACCTAGCAAGGTCAAAACGTTTTTCTCTTATCAATAAATGTGTTAATACCCATACCAGCTGCTCTGAGATACATTTGTATTTAAAGTGGGTTTCTCATCACCAAGAATCAATTTAGATTGCATCAGAGCTTCAAAGTGGAGAGCATGTTTCTGTGGCACAAGGTCATGAACCCTCAGATTTGTAGTCTGAATCTGCTAACCACTTGTACAAGCTCTGGGTCTACTAGCCACAGATCTGTGCCTGACTTCTGTTAATATTGGTCAGATACTGGCTACTGTATGTTTGGGAATCCAATAACTCTGCATAGAATTCCTCTTTTCTATTCTTTTTGAGTAAATCTGTTATTGTGTTGCCAAAAATATGTTTTCTTGTTGAAATACTTTGTTTTAACAATCAACATGTCAAGATGTACATAATTATATTGAAACTAAACTTTTGAATCTTCTGTAATCGATACTTTCTTCTGTCTTTACAAGGAAATGATAGCCAGTAGACAGGCTATTGATACTTTAGCAGTTCAAACACTGAAGAGAAGTACTCTGAAACTGTGTGACCAATAATAAAGAAAAAATGGAACAGCTAATCCATCCACTCAAACCTCCTGCTGACTACACTCCACATTATGGCAATGTGCAACTCACAAACACCCAACAAAATCAGGGGGAGCCTTAAACTTTGGTATGGTCAATACAGAATCTGGCTTTACTTGGTTTATTCTGATATTAAGAGCACCTTGCAAAACATGGCATCTGGACATGGTAGGAAGGGTGCCCTTAATTTTAAGGTTCTACTTGGTGTTTTGTCTTTTATTAACACTGTTTGAATGCTGCACAAGACAGCAACATTCTTTTGGTCATATTGTGCTTTTGTTTTCTTTGTTTTGTCGAATATTGTCCAAAACTACAAGTAGGCTAGCCATTTCCAATACTGAATTAAAAGATGAGAAGGGATGCAGCTAGTCAACATCATCCACCTCCAAATCTAGAGACATGCTTCTCAAACCAAAAAGTGAAATTTGACCATTATTGTTGTTAAGCACCCACAGACTATAATTGTTTTTGGGCAGTAATGGGACATAAATAACAAACCACACAGTATGCTACACTAACCACTTGGTACCATATTAATAATTTGATCAAAGACCATCTGACGATGACAGAAAAACATACCACAATGATACAAATTTTTATTTCAACGACAAAGGTCATAAAGTGAGTCAATGCATATTATTTTCGGTAATGATTTTAATTCACCTATTGAAGAACACACTTAGAAGGTTTTAGAATTGCTGTGTTTAGTAACATTTACCCTGAAGAGAAATAAATAACCAAACAAAAGGAATTTGACTTCGATAGTGCAATATACAAAAAACTTCAGAAAAAACTAAATTCTCAGGAAATTTAGATGTAAAAAAAATACTCAAAATATATTCAAGAATTATTGTTAGCTCTTTTTTAATCTTCAAAATACTTTGTGTTACATTTATACACATCTGACCATGAAAACATCAAAAATCTTTTGTCTAAAACAGCAAATGTTCAATGTCGATATTTTAAGCTTAGGCTATTTAAATCTGAAGATCATTCAAAAAGCCTAATACTAAGCTTACTGTTAGAGTAAGCTAAATGGTTCCCACACCTGTCAACTTTTCTAGAAACTACCATGTATAACTACACCCCAATAATCATCACATATTAGGCTGCTCAGTTTTCTTTTAATATACAAATAATGAATTCCTTAGGTTTAGAATCCTCATTGATGGTAACTATGAATGGTAACTTGTCAACATATGACACTTAGATGATCAATCAGCAAGTGTTCAAAAATAAGCTGTAACAGTGACAAAATTCTAACTTAGAATTTCTGTATGTGACCAGACCAAGCCTAAAATGATAGTTTTAGCTGAATAATAAATATAGGAGTTTAAACTTAAAAAAACAAAAAGGATAATTAGTAACCAGAGTATGTGGTAACCAATACACCTAGAACGTTCTCAAAAGTAAACCATTCTTTTTTATATGAAATGTGTAAAAAAAATACCAGCATTTCTTGTATGTAGGACAACCTACGGAAACTATATATATATTGATGAATTTAACCATCATATGGGATCCTTTATCTTATTTGTAAACAAAAACAGAAGTTATGACTTTTTCAGTAAATCTTTCAGATCTACACTTCCCACATCAACTTTAAAAACCACAATGGATGATGCTCCTCTGAATTTATTTATTCTAACCCTAGAATGCCAGCATTAAATTTTCAACTATTAACATGTGGTGACAGTATGGTGTGTGTTTGGGTGAGGGGCATGGGGGGGGCTTCATAGGTGTTCTAGGAGAGTACTTTTCAAGGATTAATAAAAACAAAATCTGAGCAACTGAGTATTATAAATTGTAAAACAAATTCAAGAGCAAAAGAGTCATTAGTTATTACTAGCCAAATACCTATAGCAACAGTTCTCATATGGGATGACAGGTGCATGGCAACTATGACCTATTTCAAGTCTTGTATAGTAATCTTTGTTTTTTTTTGTCCTTAATACAGAATCGTTTCTAATGCTATTCATCACTTTATAACTCCTTGATACAGAACCGTTTCTGATGCTATTCATCACTTTATAACTCCTTGATACAGAACCATTTCTGATGCTATTCATCACTTTATAACTCCTTAATACAGAACCGTTTCTGATGCTATTCATCACTTTATAACTCCTTAATACAGAACCGTTTCTGATGCTATTCATCACTTTATAACTTCATAAACATCGAATATGTATGCAACTTCTTTGCTATGTGCAACAAATTCAGCTGTCCAATGCTTTCTGTACATTCAAGCGGAGAAAAATTGTTCTCCAATGATGGAAAACACAGATGAAATGGGAAAATTGTGATCCCTATTGCAAATCTACACACACACACACACACAGGATAAACATTTCACAAAGTTGGGTGCTGTACATCGTGTAATAGAAAAGTTTTTCCAGTGTCATATAAGCAAGTTTCATTATTGTTTGATTATTTATTTATTCTGGTTGTAGTTTGATGTATATTCAAGTCATAATAGCAAATTTTTCCTTTTAATTTTGTACTTTATTTAGTGTTTTGTTTTTTTGTTTTTTTGGGTGTCTTTTCAAACTGGTGTGAGTGAGCTGTCATGCAAAACTTATCAGAGTGAACAGTATTGGAAAAGGTTGAGAAGCAAGTGGTCCTGGGTTGGTGATGCACATAGATTCACCAAACCATTTACTGATGAGTTTTTGTTTATAACAACTTATGTGTTAGAGAACACTGCATCTTATAAACACTATTATGAAACACAGGGTTTATAATTCTATTTTTATGTTCAAAATGCCAGGGTCAGAGAGGATAATATGACTTTCCTACAAATTTTTTTTGTTTTTCCACAAAATATCTCCAGAATTAGTCATAAAAGCATACAGTTTCTTTCTTACTGTGCAAGATAAACAGGCACTGCAAATTTAATTAACCCAATATTTGTCAGATGACAAAAAATAATAAGAAAAAACAAAAATGAAACTGTGGAAAACAGAAAAGAAAGAATAATAAATGGTACTTAAATGTGAAACGATTGAGTCTATCCACTACTGAAACATATCATATAAAGAATCACATAACAAGAAGAAAAGACAAAAAAGAAAGATACCGAGGATTACCGGAGCACTAATGAAAGAATCTTTGTAGTTGCTTGGGTTCACTTTTAGCAGCCCCTGTGAGTATGAAACAGAAAAAAAAAAAGGCCATTAGAGAATATTACTTGACAAAGTATACAGTAAGATGCATAAGAACAATTCAACTTCTTTATAGGGCTTAAATACAAATTCCTTTAAAAATGGATAACTTTAACATCCTCTGTTTTTAGTATGACTTATACTGTTAAGATATATTCAAACATTTTTCTTCAGGCTCACCTTTCAAAAGTACTTGGGTTATAGGATTTTGTATCTTCGTGTTATACTCTTAAGTACATTTGATACGGACAAGCCATTTTGAGATTTTTTTGTTGTGTTAGGTTACATTTTGATAGGGTTGGACACACCGTCATTATTTGACACAGTTATTAAGATTTATACTGTTATATGAAAATTTGTTTGTTGTAATTCATGCTGAGTTATGAGAGATCCTTAATCTGGAAGTGATAGACTAAAAAGAAAAAATATCCAAGGTTACTCTTGCAAGACTGACCAGTGCATTTTGACCATCACATAAAGTGAAAGTGCAATATAGAGATAACTTTTTAATCTGGAATGGATCCCAAAGCAGAAAATCTCAGACCCACAATTCAGTATACTAAGCAAAAGGCCATGCTCAGCTCACCAAAGTTTTCAAGTTGTTCATATTAACACTAAAATTTGTCTTTCACACAAGTCTGTTTTCCCCATTGTACACTACTCTGTCTTCATTTAAACATAGTATGACCAACTTTCTGATATTTTCATATAAGTTAGTAATAAGTGCACTAATAAAAATTAACAAGTTTTTTAATGAGTGACATATAAATAAGGAAAAAGTAAAAAAATTAATCTTAAATAAATTTCAGTCTTCTTCAACTTGCTTTATCACACAAAAACAGTAAATAACTGAATACACGAGAATGTTAAACTACTTAAAATACTGATTTAATTTTGAAAATAAACTTTGAAGTAATACTAATTCTTGATAACAACAAACTGACACAAAACAAATTAAATAAAAATTAAGACTGTTTTTGAAGCCTTGGTCTTCTCATTCAAATTTTTCATGTATTTGTTTATCAAGAACTTTTCCAGTGCAGGTGTTCTCATATTGTAAATTGCAAAACACTTAGGTAGGTAAAACATATTGCTTTTGAATGATGTATTTTTAAAATTCTAATATATTCAAAGAGAAATGTCTCCTACATATGTGCAGAACTGTATTAAGTGGTTAGATTTTATTCAGAATGGTTCTTATTTATTGTTGATTTTTAGTTAGAATAAAATGGAGTCCTTACATG
This sequence comes from Tachypleus tridentatus, assembly GCF_004210375.1. NCBI lineage: Eukaryota > Metazoa > Arthropoda > Merostomata > Xiphosura > Limulidae > Tachypleus > Tachypleus tridentatus. The sequence continues at coordinate 149,269,391 of NC_134834.1, forward strand.
TTCATAATCTGAGAAAGTTGAGTCCTAAATAAAACTTCTCTTACAGGGTATTGTGAGTCTGTCATTCTTGCAGATAAGCATCTCTTACAGGGTATTGCAAGTCTGTCGTTCTTACAGATAAAGTTCTGTTACAGGATATAGCAAATATGCAGTTCTTACAGATAAACTTCTGTTACAGGGTATCACAAGTCTGTCATTCTTACAGATAAAAGTCTGTTATAGGTTTATCGTTCATACAGATAAAACTCACTTCAATCACTTCTCCTTTCTTTAGACTTTGTTGAACATCACAGAGGGGTACAAAAACTTCAAACTAAAAAAAGAGAAGCCAATAAATATACAAGGCACAAAAGGAAATTTCTGTTAAGTTTGTTTTTTATTCTTGGACAGATGGGAGCAGAGAGTTAAAAAAACAATCATCTTTTGACAAACACCATATCAAAAAAACATAACCTTATTAACAAATTTTTCTTTTAAAAACACATTTTATTTCAAAAGCTTTTTCTGATTGAACTTTCAATCAAGAGAAAATACAATTTCTGATGTATCAAAAATAAAACTAGTCCAAATAAAACGTAACTTTTTTGACTTTGAATATTGCTCAAAGCATGATAATATTTAACTCTCCAGATTCTTTAGTTTGTAATACATAATAAATGAATAAACCACAAGTTTGATACAAAGGATATTTGTAAGAATAATATAAATGTTTCCAAGTTATTTCTCAGTAGGAATTATTTAAAGACCAGTACTATTTAAAATAATTTAAAGTTTTTGTTATACTGGTTACAGAAACCACTTTCAACATACCAACCTTTGAGTTCTTTTGCCATTTTGGAGTTTTTTTATCTGATTCTAGTAAAGACAGAAAAACAAAGTTTCAGTTATGAATAAGGAGAGAGAAAAAGAAAAAAAGTAAATTCTGTAGAATATCTCACTGGTTCCAAAAATCTTTATTTGTGCAAGAAACTTTTTCATCACAGATGTCACAAAAAATATTATTTTGAAAGTAAGCTAGTCATTAATAAAGACAGTGGCTCAAAACTTGGAGGTACACCAACCTTTCTGTGGGTATGAAAACCACTAAAATTAAAATAAACTCACAAACCTAAAAACTGGAAGGAGTTTCAGTAAGTTACTAAACTTGCCAACACTAAAAATTCACCAACTGTTGACTTATCTTTCAAGTATTATTATTTACCATTTTACTAACATAAATCAATTTTCACACTTATCCAATTTCATACATCAGAGGAGTGCTAATGACTCAAACACCTAACTGACAATATGCGACATTAAAAGGTTGGAAATCACTGCACTGAGATGTTTATGAGGAAACTGACTGAAGCCAAAATGATTTCAACAATAAAACATAAAATTCACAAAAACAACCGAAGTATCATTAAACAGATAATGATAAAAACTAATGTGTTGTATGAAAGGTTGATGTTCACACCTTTGTACAAAACAGTAAGAGACGCATCTTACACACAGTATTTTAACAACCAGCTCGCAAGAGACGAGCCTTACACACACTATTTTAACAACTAGCTCGCAAAAGACGCATCTTACACACAGTATTTTAACAACCAGTTCGCAAGAGACGCATCTTACACACAGTATTTTAACAACCAGCTCGCAAGAGATGCACCTTACACACAGTATTTTAACAACCAGCTCGCAAGAGACGCGCCTTACACACAGTATTTTAACAACCAGCTCGCAAGAGACGCGCCTTACACACAGTATTTTAACAACCAGCTCGCAAGAGACGCCTATACACACAGTATTTTAACAACCAGCTCGCAAGAGACGCTACTTTACACACAGTATTTTAACAACCAGCTCGCAAGAGACGCCTATACACACAGTATTTTAACAACCAGCTCATAAGAGACGCCCTACACACAGTATTTTAACAACCAGCTCGCAAGAGACGCCCTTTACACACAGTATTTTAACAACCAGCTCGCAAGAGACGCCAACTTTACACACAGTATTTTAACAACCAGCTCGCAAGAGACGCGCCTCATACACACAGTATTTTAACAACCAGCTCGCAAGAGACGCGCCTTACACACAGTATTTTAACAACCAGCTCGCAAGAGACGCGCCTTACACACAGTATTTTAACAACCAGCTCGCAAGAGACGCGCCTTACACACAGTATTTTAACAACCAGCTCGCAAGAGACGCACAGTATTTTACACACAGTATTTTAACAACCAGCTCAGAGAGGCCGTTACTTACACACAGTATTTTAACAACCAGCTCTCAAGAGACGCTACTTTACACACAGTATTTTAACAACCAGCTCGAGAGACGTGTGCTTACACACAGTATTTTAACAACCAGCTCGCAAGAGACGCGCCTTACACACAGTATTTTAACAACCAGCTCGCAAGAGACGTGCCTTACACACAGTATTTTAACAACCAGCTCGCAAGAGACGCGCCTTACACACAGTATTTTAACAACCAGCTCGCAAGAGACGCGCCTTACACACAGTATTTTAACAACCAGCTCAAGAGGCGTTGCCTTACACACAGTATTTTAACAACCAGCTCGCAAGAGACGCGCCTTACACACAGTATTTTAACAACCAGCTCGCAAGAGACGTGTTTTACACACAATATTGTGATAACTAGATTTCACTCCTCAGAATAATATCTGACAGTTTTTTACACCCCTACAATCAACATTAATTTATTTCATCATTCAGTCCTATAAAATATGCAATTTAAACATAAATACACCAGTTTTCAATGTTGTATTTCTTACTTTTACTGAGTTCCAAGGTACAAACTGATGATGGTGCAGTAGCTCCTTCCTCAGGAAAACTGGAACTAGTTTGGCCCTCTCCTGGGGAAATCCTAGAACCACTGTCAGACTCTGACCTAAAATGCATAAAAAAAAAACAGTAACAAAAGATGAGAGAAATACATATAGAAATCATCTTAACCCATTTACTAATTGTCCTATTCATAAGACTCACAAAAGATTTTTCTAATTTCTTTTGCTAAATAACAAAATGTATATATACTAGTCTGTTTAATTCACTGATGGATCCTCTATCTAATTTTCACTTTCTTTAAGAATGAAAAACATTCTGCTTGGTTTGTTTCTATGCAAACTATACATGTCAAATGATATTTATCACTAGCATCATTTTTAATCTCCTATCAGTTAAATATACATCAACAAAAAAAAAGCAGTGACAAAAAATATTACACCAGCTTAACAGTTATTTGAAGGACAAAGTGTACGTATTTATAACATCTTTATGGTCTAATTTGCTTACATTGTAAATTTACTGGTGAAGTTAGTTCTGAAGAGGAAATATCTACTTACACTCATGTGGTATGAATTAACTAAAGATGATTCTTCAAAAAAACCTGGCACTAAAACAAAAACATAATTATGAAAAAGAATATAACAACATCACTGAACGTTAATAACCTAAACTAAATTATTATATATAATTATTCTGAACATTAGAGTTAACATAATTATAAAACTTAATGTCATTTAAATAGCTTTAGAAATAAATAATTTGATGCAACAATAAAAAAATAAAAAAAGCAAAAAAATAAAATAAATATACACTAAGCTTCAAACCCACTGTTTAAAACCCAGATCCAGTGTGGTGTTTTGTGTTGATACATGTACAATGGTACTTTAACTGGGGAGCTTTGGAAAATGGGTGTTGTTATTTACATATATACTGTTTTAAAAGAAATTTCTCATTAGTACCAGACTACTATAATATACCATGTCATTTAAAAATTAATGATTATTATTAATGGTGAAACCCAGCAGAACACCAGAGCTATATTAATCAAATTGGAAAGATCACCAGTTTTTGACCCAAATGTGTTTTAGTCATAGCTATACCTTAAACATGGGATACTAATAATCTTTCTAATCAGCACTTCAAAGTTATGCAAATTAAAAATAAGAATGATACATACCACCCACATACATGAACTGCATGTTGGTCTTTAAGGCCACGGGGAAGGAGGCAGCCTTGTTCTGGAAAAGAATCCGAGTGCAATCGAGGTCGATAGCCAGGGGTGCGAAATTTTGATCCTCCTGAGGAATGGGAAGATGAGGTTGAAGTTGTGGATAGCCCTCTTCTAAAAAATCCAAACCCACAGCTAGGACTACGAGTCAAGCATGTAATTTCTGGAGTTGGATCACTTATGGACATCTGTCGTCTCTTCTTGCGAGTTCCACGTTCAATGAGGCTTTGACTCCCAAATTTGGTTTTGGATAGAGATTGGACCTTTTTCTTTCTTACCTCAGGAAGAGTTTTGGGTATAATTCTTGGCTCATGTTTCTCAATAGAAGCAGAGTTACTTGTCCTAGAACTCGAACTCTTTACATATGCCACATCTTTTGTACCATTATCCATCAGAGACAAATTGGCCAATGTCAGAGCTATATCATCTTCAGCAGCTTTTCTATTCTCAACAGTTTGATCACTCTCTGATGGAGGTGTCCTTGCTTTAGCCATCTCAGTGGGATGTCTGTACTGAAGAACTTTTCCACCTTAAAGTTGTTTGTAAGTCTGCAGATGGTACCTGAGAAGTCTAGAAAGATTGTTACCAAGAGAAAGATGTCTTAAATAAATATGTTTTACAATAACTAAACCACTTGCACATTAACATATTTTATGACCTACAGACAACCCATTCTTATTAACAAATAAAAGTTTCATCCTAAATCAATAAAAGATAAATAAAAACACATACATCATAGTTAACTTTAATCAAACATCATCAGAGAAACAATCTCTTGATCCTTTCTTAGGTCAAAACCAGCTTACGAACTTAACTTTTAAGCAGTTGGCTCAATGAATTAAGTTATCTAGTTAGACAAAAAAACAAAACCAGACTGCATTACTGAGGTGTAAATCATTTTGAATTTATATATGAAGTTTATGATCAACCACACACACATACACACAAAACTGAAAATGTTTAAGATGAACATAAGTGTGTAATAAGCTATTGATTAACCTCCAGTGCCAGCATATTGTCTAATAAAGTAGTCCACTACAAACCAACTTCAACATGTGCATGTACAGTACACATACTAGTATAGATTAGTACGTGGTATGCTATCTTGGTAACACCTAATTCCTATACACTTTTTAATAAACTCACCTGCTATATTATTACATTTATGAACATATGTTCTTTAAAATAAAAGAAATCATATAAACAAAGATGTGTTGATAAACCGATACTTAAAGAATTGATATTCTGAGCTTTTGTTTCATGAAAAGTTCTTCACAAGCAAGAAATCCTATTTCCACACAAGTTTTATCAATTATTTGGAAGAATAGCCATGGGGATTTAAACTTTTTTATTAGCACTGTGCTAAATTTAGCACACTTAAAAAATTACATAAGTGATGGTTAAAAGCTGTCTAACTTGTATGACATATTTCATATGGTCTCCAATCATAAATAAATACTGAAAATATTTATATGTGCCTAAGAAGACCAAAAAGCCAAATTGTATATTTGTAAGATAATTCAAGATTATTAACAAAATTTCCTTGTAAATGGTCAATGTGCACTTGAAAGTCAATTTTGAGAAATTGTAAACATGTGATTACAATATAAAATGCAAGTTGGTTTAGAGCAGATAACTGCTCAATGAGTTAGCAAGATGTTAGTTAATTAGCTAGTTAACATTAATTTTCACTCATTTAGAAACAACTTCAACATTATCACACACACACATCTGGAACTAACATTACTCATCCTGTAGCTAAATACAATACACACATCCTTGTTAAAACCATTCAGAAAACTTCTTTTAATGTGATAGGGGGCAAATAGATGCTAAAAGTAAACCTAAAAATTAATTCCAATTCTAAAAAGGTAATTATTTCACTTGGGACTATGTACATACAGCATTGGTTTCTTATATAACAAAGAATATTGACTTACTTAAAAGAGTTCAGAGGATAGCTACTGAAATGACTTTGGAAACAGAAGTTATCTTGTTGGAATAGGTTATGATCGGTAAGTTTCTCTTGAAGAAAAGGTAACACGATCATACTGAAGCTTAAAACATTATCTGGTAGCTTGATAGAATAAAATCCCCTACTTGGTTTTGTCAAATTATGGAAATGTCACATGAGTGAATTTGAGAAAGGCTCCAGAGAAGACAATATTATTTTTCTAAGTGGTGATTAGTTTAAGAGGAGAATTACTGAATTCTTGTTAGACAAGAGGTTGATTTTATTTCTAATATTTTATATTTAATCTCTCAGAGATGGATGTTCAGTAAAATCTTTAAAGTATCATGCTTATATACTCTGTTATAATTACATGTATTATGAGCTTCATACTGTATTATATCATTTGAATATTTATCAAGCCTTTACTGTATCCACCACACCTAAAGGCAATCCATTTCAAGTGTCAAATCTCCCTGTGAAAAATAAAGGCGTTTTATCAGCGTCTCTTGCATCTATTATCATCAAGTGTTAAAAATAGACAGTGCACCAACATTATCAATTCCCCTAACATTCTTAAACACTTAAAACAGATTTTATCTAACTCTTCTTTTTACAAAAGAAAGTTTCTTGTTATCAAATTCATGACAACCACCAAAGTAAAGAGCCCAAGACTGAACACAATACTCCAAAGATGGCCTAACCAAGACCCTATACAATGAATCTATAACCTCTTTGAACTTGTATCTATTACTTCTGTAGATACAACCTTAAAATAAAATCCTATTTGCTCTGCAACTAGCAACATTACATTGTTTCAGACCAATAAGCTACAACACCAAGTTAGTTTTCTTTGTTAAGGTTACTCCTACTAAAATCACACCTAGAGTTACAAAATCTTGTAGATTTTGGTTAAGGATGTTTTGTTTAGGTTATACTTCCTTATCTTTCATCAGAAGGTAAAACAATTAATAGTATATTTTCACTTTCACAGTATTATTAATTCTGTTGTTTGTTTATAGTTGCACAGAAACCTATGCAAGGGTTATCTGTGCTTAACCCACCATGGGTTTTGAAATCCATTTTCTAGCATTGCAAGTCCAGAAACATGCCACTCTCAGGCTTGTTATTAATAATACATATTAATAATAAAATATCTATCTTCATTTTTTGACAGTGTTATCCTACAAGTTTAGCATAGGCTAGTTTTAATTTAAACATCTACATCAGAAGATGGGAGTTTGATATGGTGTGATATGCACGTCTTAATTATTAGAAAGCTTAGAAAATGAACAACATAAGATGCACCTTGAACGAGAGCAGATAATTACTCATTGATTAGCAAGATGTTAATTAGTCAGCCACTTAATTTTCACTCATTTTGAAATTATTGGACAAAGAAACAGAGACACAAGAAAGTGCTTCATACACCTGGAAAGTTAACAACTAAGTAAAACTGTTGTATTATTATCTCCTGTGAACTTAAGCCTGTGAGAGAACATTAGTTATTGTAACTCACAGTTGAAGAAATAAAACAATTTTGTTACTAACGAGTTGGGCATTGCATTATCTATGTTACTGATAAGCTAAAAACAAATACACCAACAATAACACCATTACAATACTGACATCAAGAGTGGGATTAATTTTGGAAGAAAATAAACTAGAATACAGGCTCTACTTTATGAACTACACATTCTGAAATTCTATTTCTGTATCTTATAATTTTCAAAACTTGTATCATTTTATGTATACTCATGAATTATAATCACAAGCTCATTCATCAGAAAAATTCTGAGGAATAAACTTATTAGTGCAAGAAAACATCAGGTAATTAATATGTTTTTCTACATGAATGAACATAATTCATAAACAAAAAAGTTAGTGTAGTTTCCATACAATGAGGTTCTAGGAACTGATTACCTACATTTCTATTGTTGTGTTTAACCATCTAATACAAGTCTCCATACAGATATGCTACCACCAATGCAAAAAAGTAAAATCACAAACTCTAATAAAGACAATTGTAACACCTACTGAAACATGTATTCTCAAAACTTGAAGTATTAGACATGGAATTGTGATCTTAGATCACCTACTGCTAACTAGACAACAGATTAATACTGATCTTCATTGTAAATATTAAAAAGTGAGAAATCTTTCATAAGTAGAGATGATATGTGAAATCAAAGCTCTTTCTTTTTCAGAATGGTATGATCCTGAAGAAAAACTTTAAAAAATTAACTGTTCAAGCAAAGTAATTTTCTTCAGAAGAATATTCATCATCTGCATGAATTATCAGTTGAAGAACATGAAACCAGTTTCTTAGTATACATACAGCCCAGTATAACATCTGTAGTATATCCAATTATTCAAGCTTATGATTAGCCTAACAGAATAATTCTCCATAAACTAAACCTATTGGACAATCCCCAAATTTATATGCATAAAGAACGTAATTTAATTTAAAACTTTTTCAAAACATATCAACAACCTAAAAGCCATAAATAAATTAACTATCTTTTGAGGATCCACAATAGGAATCACACAGTGATGGAATTTATTATATGTATTTTAAACTGCTTTTTCACTTAAACAATAATCCAATATTTCTGTAGGAATGATGATACTAAAAATTAATTATTGTGTATTATTTAGCCAGATAAGATATCAAGATAAACAAAAGATAAATACATAGCCCAATATAAATTTCCATTCACTACTTCTCTCCAAGTTATTGCACTGTCATTGTATTTCAACCCTTGTTTGGCTCAGGTAAGACTATTTGAACAATTTATGACTATTCTGTAACAGATATCAGGAACATAAAAAAACACGTGTTTACACTATAGTGACAGTATAAACTTTAAATGATAGCAATGAAATAAAATTTTAGACGTTTTCACTATCATTGCTGAGAACTATGTTAATATAAACATAAGTTCTGTTGTTCATAATAAAGATAAAGAGATAATTTCAATTCAACTATCAGTAATAATACGAGAAACTAAACTTCAAACTGTATTTTTAAAACCTCTATATCCTAAAAGACCACTTGAAAGTAAAAACGTTCATTAAATATCAAACGTTCCAAACAAAAAGTACCGAAAGATTGTAGATGTTAAATTTGTCGTATAAAAGATACCTAATAATACATTCTTTATCTATTAATACGCTTTCCCATATAAATATTATTTTATTTATTTAGATAATGGATGATTGCAACACACGCACTCTTTCTCTCTATGGCTAAGTCAATGAGTACATGTGACACCCTTTTACCGAATTCCATTAAAAATGTAATAAAACTATCGTATTTCCAATTTAAAAGAATAACATTTTCATGCATCAGTTAACACGTAATTATAATAAAGGAAGCAAGGCCTCTATTTAGAACATCTCTGTATCTTTAGCACATACTAAATCAATGTAATCCAATGTAAACTATTACATCTACCATTGAAAGCTTCCCCAATCTTATAACTGATATATCTGCAGGTATTTTACACATTTTATTTTCTAATGGAATCCTTTCTTTGCAAATGAATAAAACTTACTTCAAAGAATATATACATGATCATATAATCAGCTTGGACCTTTTCACCATTTCAAAAAAAAAAAAAAGATTTAATTTTGGTAAAAATATTAATTCCCACACCACCTTTCCCGAGATTCAGATAAATATTTAACACATCATACCTTCGTTTAGTACCCTTAAAGAAGTTCCCCAGTGGCAATTATGGTTGTCAATTTAAAATGAATAAATTATATTATTCAAAACAAAGATATAGGTTTTCTTATACAAATTATAATTTACTACTTACCTATGCATTTCACACGCTAAAAAAGCATAGTCTTCAAACAGTAAATCTAATTTCAGAAAACTAGATCAATTTACAGTCTTTCTTTGCTCTGTACTTGTTGTTGAAGTAACAAAGTAAGTATTATTTTAAATTTGATTTCTCAATAAACAGTTTATTTTGGATATAGAGTATTTCAGATAAATGTAATGAATTTATAAAATGATTCTTTACGATGTAAGTATAACGAATTTATGTAGTTTTCATCATTAAGAGATAAAACCAATTTTTCAATCCTCATTTACGTCAGAGACTTGAAACACTATATTGTATTTGTTTTTTTTTTTTTTTTGGAATTTCGCACAAAGCTACTCGAGGGCTATCTGTGTTAGCCGTCCCTAATTTAGCAGTGTAAGACTAGAGGGAAGGCAGCTAGTCATCACCACCCACCGCCAACTCTTGGGCTACTCTTTTACCAACGAATAGTGGGATTGACCGTAATATTATAACGCCCCCACGGCTGAAAGGGAGAACATGTTTGGCGCGAAAGGGATGCGAACCCTCGACCCTCAGATTACGAGTCGCACGCCTTACGCGCTCGGCCATGCCAGGCCTCATTATATTGTAATCAGTATTACACAAATTTGAAGTTAAACGTCAAGTAATCAACCAAAGATGTACCTTGATTTTTAACACTTTTGAAAATAAACATTAGTCACAGTGAAATGCAACGTTACGTTCCCCATCATTACATTCTTAACATATTTTATATCACTATATTCTAAATTCATCTATGTCGATCATTTTAAAAGGCATGACTAAATTCGGATTTTGTAATAGGATCTTTGTATAACAGCATTTTCTAACCGCTGCGGTAGGTGAAGAGAAGAGTATGAAAGAGAAAAAATGTGATCAGAGGAACTAGCTGAAGTCACCACCATAGGATCATTCTCTTTTGGAGAAGGTTTATCACAACATTGTGGTGGCAAGAATTGTAAACTGAAAATAGTCTCTACTGTAGACACTGGCGGGCGAAATGTGGGCCCTCACAATAGATACTTAACAGTTTTACGAGGGTTGTAACGTAAGCATATTTTATAGTGCAATGGTTGAGGAGAAGGATATTGACAAGATTAAACCTGATGGCGATGGCGAAAAATACAAACTTCTTGTTCAAGAAGATGGTCAGTGATGTCACTGCTTTTAAACAGAACATGAATCATATAGGCTGGACCTTGAACATGTTTAATTCTGATTGCACGATGAGTTTATAGCTTATTTTTCAGGAATTCCGGGATAACGTCTTCTTCACTGATGACGGAATCCACCTAAAGGACAACATACGAAAAGGAAAGGTTTGGTTTGTTTTGAATTTCGTGCAGTACTAGCTGTCCCTAATATAGCACTGTAAGACTAGAGGGAAAACAGCTAGTCATCACCACCCGCCACCAACTTTTGGGCTACTCTTTAACCAAAGAATAGTAGGATTGATCGTCATGTTATAACGCCCCCACGGCTGAAAGGGCGAGCATGTTTAGCGCGACCCTCGGATTACGAGTCGAGTGCCTTAACCATCTGGTCATGCTGGGACCGAAAAGGAAAGAGGTCGTGTAGGTGATGGTTGTTGTTTGATAGGGAGTTAAGTTGGGTGGTGGTTGGATTTATGTTCATCAGGCCCATTTGACAGCAAATGATGCCATAGAGACGAGTATTCAAACTTTGGATAGTGACTCCATTATATGAAGGGATAAATGTATGTACGTGCATCAGTTATGAGGCAATATTTAGCAAGTTCTTGGCGCAATGCTGTGTAAAACCAACGTTCCATTTGGAAAAAGAGAAACACGAAAAATGATAAAGTTCTCCAAATGAGAATATATCTGAGAACAAACTGGTGTTGAAGGCAAATCGGCTGAAATGGTAGACGTAGTGGTGACAGAAACATTAGCAGATATTGGTGAAACTGCAAGCGTAGAAGACAAAGACATACTGAGTCTATCAGCATTGAGGAGGAAAGAAGATTGCGAGAGTTTAGGGCGACTACTAGGCGAAAGGATAGCAACCTCAGACAACTTTGGGAGTTTCACCACAGGGAGAAGTCCACAGTACATGGAAATAAATACAGCACAATCAACAAACGAAGTTACAAAAATACAAGAAAAATGAAACAATCGAAACTCACCAAAAATGGTCAGTAGAAAACATAACAATACCACATACAATCCTGAAGAGAGCCCAAAATCCATACCATGAAATAAGATAACATTAAAATGCGTATAACGTTAGAGGATATATGCTACATGCATATGCTTTAACATCTTTTTACTCACCTTGTAATCCCATGTTTAATAAAGAATTTCTAGAGCATGCGGAATTTATACTACAAGTATATTATTGTAAATTATTAGCCGATCAAAATATTTAATACACTGAGAAATGCGTGTAAAGATTTCAGATAATTTCAAAATTCGTTATCAATGTCACAGAATAACTCATTTTGAGAATGATTCTTATAATTGCTTACGTAAAATAAAATATATTTACAGTTATTTCATCTAACTTACATACAATCTTGTATTCAGTCTTTGCTTGAATTTCTTTACCTATGTTAAATTTTCTTTCAGTGTAATTTGATTCTGTAGGGGTTTTAAAAGGATAAATAAATCAGAAAAATCATGCCATCCATTTCACCCTAGAGATTCCATGTACCCACAAATCAAACTATTTATCTTTGTCTTTTTTTTTTTTTTTGACAAATCACACCTTGTTATTTTATTATGACAATCACTATATTATTCAGTATGTTGGATAACATACTGGATCAAGTATTTCTTTATAAGATATATCCACCATTTTGTCATCTGCTATAAAGTTACAACGTTCGTTTTTGAAGATCATTTTTTGAATTTGAAGTATGTTCTGAAAATTTTGGTGCCCATTTGATCTAAATTACAAGCTAAAGTGGTGTTAATTAATTAGAAATAATTAAAACAAGTCGAACTCTATCAATACTTTATACCTGAGCATGTGAAGATCTGGAAAATCAAGGAACAGAAAGTTAGAGGAAAATATAACCATCTTGATAGTATCGTGTAGAACTGCTATTGTTAAAGGTTAACCTAAAGATGTTGAGACTGAAATTAAATTATATTACAAATTACCAAATTAATTTATATTTTTAATGTTTCAGCATTGCTTCACCAAATATATTTACTTTTATCATTTCTGTTTTTGTAGCTGGCTTTAATGACTAAAATATGTAGTAGAACGTGTATAAAACTTTACAGACAAATAAAAGAAACTAACTCAACTCTACTTTTCAGATCATTAATCAAATAAATCTTTATGAAGATGGATGTATCTGAGGAGCACGTGAGGCATATAATGATGTATAAGTTTATAAAAGGCAATAATGGAGAAGAAACTATATAAAACATTTAAGGTGCTTATGGTGTGAAGTCTCTCAATGAAAGAAAATGTCAAAGGTGGTTTCAGAAGTTCAGATCAGGTGACTACAGCTTAAGTGATGCGCCACGTTCAGATCGTCCTGTTGAGTTCAATGATGACTTGCTGCTGGCTGCACTTGTGCTGTAACAGTTGAAAAACTAGCACAGAAGCTTAATTCAACCCCTTTAACAGTTCACCGTCATCTGCAACAGCTTGGAAAGGTGTCAAAACTTAGAAAATGTGTCCTCCTTGACTTGATAGAAGCAAACGTTAAAGCACGAGTGGACATTTGCACTTCACTCTCGTGAACGTAACTCACTTATTTTGGACAGGTTAGTGACCGGAGATGAAAAATGGATATTTTATAAAAATGTTAAGCGCCGCAGACAATGACTCAGTGCAGGTGAACTGGTTAAAGCACAACACAAAATGGATTTCCACCCTAGGAAAGTGTTGTTAAGCGTTTGGTGGGATATTGTTGGTATGATCTACTTTGAGTTGTTGCCACACAGTGTAACGATTACATCAGACTTCTATTGTCAGCGGTTAGAGCACTCGAATGTTGCACTGAAAGAAAAGAGACCTGCTTTGATCAGTCGTAAAGGTGTTGTGTCACACCAGGATAATGCACGGTACCATACAGCAAGAATCACATCTGCAAAGATTGAAGAGCTAGATTAGAAAAAACTCCCACATCCTTCGTATTCTCCAGACCTTGCCCCATATGATTATCATCTATTCCGAAGTTTGCAGAACTATCTTGACGGGAAAGAGCTTAGAACACATTAAAATGTCAAAACTACCATCTCTACATTCTTTTCCTCAAACAACCATGAATTTTAGAGAAGTAACATTTAGAAGCTTGTGAATCATTGGAAGGAAATAATTAATAATAATGGAACATACATTATTGATTAAATAACATTAAAAGCGTTTGAAATCATTTATCTTTTTCACTTATCTTAAATGTTTTAGGTTACAATATAGATATAACAGGGAACTAATTGTTTTTTAATTTAAACATTGAATAATTATAAACGGCCTGGTATATTGTAGAAATAACATAGTTAAGATTTAATTATTTATTGTAAGTTAACGATGTGTTACTAAAAGTAAGAGGCCTCCCCACACGTATAAGCAACATAAAAATATTTAGTTTGATCAAAAAGTAAAACATAGAACTTTTAAAACAACCCTTGATTTAATATCACATATGACAAGCAACCCAAAACAATGTGCCTAGAAATTGGACCAGAATAATATACACAATCCTATCCAATAAAGAAAATCTACTTGATGTAGAAGGTCCATAACAGAAATAACGAATAATCCAGGGATAAAAATATTATCTCTGAGAAAAAAAAAAGGGTAAATGTTTATTCTGTCGAAGTTTACAAAATTATATCTGGATCGATGGGACAAAAACCTTTAATTCTCCGTTGAATTATAGTGATGTGTTGAAGATTTAGAAAAGGCAGACTAGACTATAGGGCCGAGCATGGTCATGTGGTTAAGGCACTCGACTCGTAATCCGAGAGACGCAGATTCGAATTCGCGTCACACCAAACATGCTCACTCTTTCAGCCGTGAGGGCGTTATAATGTTTCAGTAAATCCCACTATTCGTTGGTAAAAGAGTAGCCCAAGAGTTGGCGGTGGGTGGTGATGACTAGCTGCCTTCTCTATAGTCTTACACTGCTAAATTAGAGACGTCTAACGCAGATAGCCCTCGTGTAGCTTTGCATGAAATTCGAAACAAACCAAACTTAGGTTTGATTAAAATTTTATTCACAAAACAACTTTCCAGTATTGTTGAAAAAAACAATGTGTGAACTTTGAACTTTGTGTCTATGAAAACGAATGTGTCTGCTATAATATTTAGTCATGTTTAAAATAAGTTATATTGACATAGCGATTGTGTATTTAACCTTTGACTTTGTTACAATATTTGGGGTTTTCGTTCTTGGTGCATAAACTGCGTAGAACCTAAGCCCGCGAGAAATATCTAGCCAAATTAAAAATGGGATACAAGTACTTGTGCTGTCATCTTCTGGTTTAATCAGTTGTGATTAAATAAATACTTTTCGATTAACCCTCAAAAATCCCAAACTAATGACACTCAAACAATCTGGTATAAGATGTTAATAATCAAAAAATTCTCTTCAGACCTTTCTGATGCTAGAAGACCAAGCGTGGTGGACTCTGAACCCAAAGGTCTATGGCTCGTTGTCATATAGGCGCATTTATAAGAGTGACAATTAAATTCTAATATTCGTTTAGAATAGTTCAAGAGTGGGCGGTGGGTGCTGCTGACATAGTTCCCTCCTCTCGAGTATATCAGTTGAGCATTAGGAGTGGTTAGTGCAGACAGCCCTTATGTAGTTTGTCTGTTGTTAAATCCAAAACTACACAAAGGGCTATCTGTGATGTGCCCACCATAGGTATCGAAACCCAATTTCTAGAGTTACAAGTCCATATACTTACCGCTGTGCTACAGGAGGGCTCCTTATGTAACATTTTACGAATATTACAAACAAACAAACGGTGTATGATTCAAGAGTTTGGTTTTACGTTATATTCGTATATTAAAAAACAAACAAAAAAACAACCCAACTCTCAAAGGAAAGTTTTAAACTTCTAGGTAAACGTATAAATACCTACTTTAAAAGCAACAGAGACGCCATGAGAAGTAACGTGGTTTTTACCCAGGGTCTGTTTGTTTGTTTTTGGAATTTCGCGCAAACCTAGAGGAGGGTTATCTTTTCTAGTCATTCCTAATTTAGCAATGTAAGACTTGAAGGAAGGCATGTAGTCATCACCAATCCCCGACAACTCTTGGGCTATTATTTTAAAAGTTCTCTCCTTACAACAAGAGAACTACTTTCTTTAGGACCGCACGTGAGAGTTTGACTATATCTTTATTGATGTAATTTTTAATTGTACTCCTGAGAAACTGGAGTGCTTAAAAAAATTTTATTTTCAATAAACACAACCACTTTTAATATGCATATAAAAACGTTACAATTTATATCAGTAAAAGTTATAGAAATTTTAAGCTCTGTATATTGAATCATTTTGATGGAATGAGTTGTGTATGACTAAAGAACACACTTCTCGGAAAAAATTGTTTTTAAGGGAAAATTCTCACTTTTTAACTTTGTTTTTCAATGAGGTATGAACACTATAGTTAGTAATGGCTAGTGGCTAGTACAAACAACTTCCGTGGCGTTTCTGTTAGTATCAATAAAGATTAAGATAGGTTTTTAATCTACCCTCTTCTCGTGAGCCCAGCGATGCTGATAGTGAAAGTCTATGGAGCATCTCAAGTTCTCTCCCTTAACCAGTGGTATTGTGGGTAGTAGGGCAAGACAAAAAAAATCTAATAACCGTTTAGAGGTGTTACATACACCATTGGAAAGTTTGGCATTTGCTTTAACCAAATATGCAATCCATATGATGATAATTTCGTTAAGTCAAGAGTTAGAAGTTATCAAACTGATATAGGATTTTGAAATGGCCACATCACCATACTAGAAACAGTCACCTACGAATTGGTCATATTCTTTGTGGTTCTTCACATCAAATTATGCAACTTTTCATTATTGGAATTTGAGGCTGGAGACCTTGTTCTTGACCTTTTGACCTTGAGATTGGAATGACACTTTCCAATAATAAACCTTTATTTGAGCATGCTGCCAGTGGCATGTTTAGATATGGGCTATAGGGGGTTCAGCCCTTGGGCTTATGGTCTTATTGGGGGCCCATTGATAATTTTATTCTATGTAAAATTACCTGGGATGTAGGGCCCACAAAATTATTAGCCTCTGGGCCCGCACAACCTTAAATCCACCACTGGTACCGCATCACACATAATGGTTTGATCGGTATATTTGCCACAACAAGAGATGTCAGGTTGCAAGTTGAATATCTCGGAACCTTAAACGAGAAGATAGTGGCGACCGATGACAGCAGGCCGAAGTTCCGGCCACGGTCAGCGGGCCTTGAAGCTGCCTGCTAAAGACCTACTGGATTCTGGTCTGAAAAACAGATGGAAGGGTCAGGTAGTGGACCCGTAGGTTACACAACAAAAAGTATCGTCCGTAACTACTGCTGTTGTGGCCAATCATAGCTGGGTCAAGCATTGTCCAGTTTTAAAACTGTAATCATCACATCTTATTGTATGGTACATTCTCTTTAAGTCTCTCCTGAATTGATTAAATCCTGAAATGTTTAGGTCTGAGTCCTGCCACAATACCAAAACTTTGTAAACAGCTGTTAGCCCCAACTGTTGTCTAGGAAGCCATTTCCTTTTACGTCACAGTGTATTGAAATTGTTTTGAATTTCGCGCAAAGCTACTCGAGGGCTATCTGCGCTAGCCGTTCCTAATTTAGCAGTGTAAGACGAGAGGGAATGCAGCTAGTCATCACCACCCACTGCCAACTTGTGGGCTACTCTTTTCTCGTCACGTTATAACGCCCCCATGTAAGCATGTTTGGTGCGACGGGGATGCGAACCCGCGACCTACAGTTTACGAGTCGTACGCCTTAACCCACCTGGCCATGCAAGGCCGTGTATTGAAATAATTAAAGATTAGCATTTGATTATAACATCACACACTTGTACGATTCACAATAATTGGAGTAAATATTTTAACTTTTGTTTCTTTTTAATGCAACAATATGAAACTACTGATACTAAGGCAGGCCTATACAATGCAACAAAGCAAGCCTAGCAGCGTCACATTGAGCCTTTAATACAATAATAGGAAATTATCTGTGCTATACCAAGCCTATTCGATGTATCAATGTCATATAATAGTTGTACAAAACCAATACTATGGGATGGATGACCAATAATATGACACATAAAACAGCTAAAGGGTTTAATTTTAAATAAATACGTGGATAATGAGGAGAAAATTTGTGGTTGTTTGATAAAGTAAAAAACAACAAACAATGAAACTGTATTATAATATATATTAAATTTTATTACATCGGACAAGCAATGCATATTTATACGATACCTTGATCGAAAACGTTATTCATATGTGTATTACAATACAAGGAAATTTTTAATGTATACCAAGTATATTTTACCAGATTCTAGAACTGAAATTACTCATGAATAGTAATAAAGTATAATAATATAGAGATGAAACAATAAAAATACAGACATTTAGAAAATCTCTGTTACAACATTCATAACCGATACTAAAAACACAGATTTGTTTCTATGCGTCAATGTTAAAAATGAACAATGCTAAGACAGGCCTATTTAATGCGACAATACAAAACTACTGATACTAAGGCAGGGCAATTTAATGGAACAATGTGAAACTACTCATACGAATACAGGCGTATTTAATACAACAATGTGAAACTACTAATATCAAGGCAAGCCTATTTAATACAACAATAGGAAATTATCTGTATCGTACCAGACCTATTCAATGTATCAATATCATATAACAAAACTAATACTATGAGATGGATGACCAATAATATGGCATACAAAACATTTTGTGTCATGTTACTTTTTGATAAGCTTTCCTGGTGGGATTGTTGCATAACCTATTTTGAGAGTTCAAATCGTCTAACTGCGTTTCGTTTACATTTATACATTTTCATCAAATGTCTGTATGTAGAGAGGTGGGGTGGCAACATGAAATACCGTTTTAATGTCGTCCATTATCCAATCTTAGATTATTCTCAGATACGCCTGTTACGCGCTTCAGTAACTCCCTCCCTCCTACACACAATTAATGAAAACTGGAGCCGGGACTATGATAAGGATTATTTTTGTTAGAGCAAAGCCACTTTGGGATATCTGCAATGTCCACTGTGGGATATCAAACATCCGTATTTTAGCAACGTAATTACACAAACTTGCCGTTGTCTCACCATGGTACAAATTGTGATAAAACATTCTAAAATGATAAATATATTATGAATTCTCGAAGATGGTGGAAATATACTGAAGAATGAAACCGTCGTAGGTAAAGAACCAGCTCGAGATTAACGATTCCGAATGATGCTTTCTGAATTAAGATTGCTACATTTGCAAAATAAAAATGTAAGAACGCCTTGGAACTATACGTCAAATGATAAGGATATAGCCCGAAAACTATAGTAACTCTGTGGTGTCCTCCATCTTGGGGACAACATTATAGAAACTTCTTGTTAAAGATTTGCCATGGTAGACAACGGAGTCGTAAGGATGTGTAATGCTTTACGTAGTTCGTTATGATTGACACTAGGTGGAGCTTGTGTCAAACGCGGAAATGAAATACTTAGAACTTGTGAGAGAAAGGAATGAAGAAAATGTTATAATATGTGAACTACACTACACCTACCATATATATACCAGTGTTGAAATAACCTTTCGTTCAATACCAGGGCTTAACACGCCTGCTGGAATACGACAGACACAGTAGTGGTCTTGGCGCTATTTGTATCAAAGGTTGGGAAGCACTTGTAGATATATTTAATATATTATAGAAGATGTCTTGTATCAGAACACTTAATCTATGAAAACCCCACCAGAGGGATATACAGAAGCAGCAAAATACTCTTTTGGAGTAAACCTGTTTTTTTTTTTTTAATTTTGCGCAAAGCGATACTAGGGCTATCTGCGCTAACCGTTCCTACTTTAGCACTGCAAGACTAGAGGGAAGACAGCTAGTTATTACCACCCACCGCAAACTCTTAGGCTATGTTTTTACCAATGAATAGTGGGATTGACCGTCAAATTATAACGCCTCCACGGCTGAAAGGACAATCATGTTTGATGTGACGGGGATTCGAAACCTGACCCTCAGATTACGAGTCGAGCGCCCTAACCACCTGACCATGCCGGGCCCCTTTTTAGAGTAAACCTTTGAGACTAATCACTCAAGTGTTGGAACTTTCCACATATACTCATAAGGCCCGGCATGGCCAAGCGTGTTAAGGTGTGCGACTCGTAATCTGAGGGTCGCGGATTCGCATCTCCGTCGCGCCAAACATGCTAAATTAGGGACGGCTAGCACAGATAGCCCTCAAGTAGCTTTGTGCGAATTTCAAAAAAACAAACACACTCATAAACTGTTGACTGCTTTGATACACATGTTCGGCTACTAACATTTAATTGTTTTATATAATGCATCACTAATTATTTATTTCATTAAAACTTCCCCCCAAAAATTAGTTCTTTTTATTTATCAATTCACGGTATTATGGTTAATATTCTTTCCTTCATATTTTGAACAGCAAGTAAAATAATATTGTTACATATTGCTGACTTTAACAAAACGCTAAGAAATTATGAACTGTTTTACAAACAAATTCTGATATTTTAGGCTACAGTGATAGTACTTCCTATCCAATGTACAAAAAACACTTCAATTATTATTTTAACAAATGGCTTATATAAACATTGTGTGTGTGTTTGTGTGTTTTTCTTATAGCAAAGCCACATCGGGCTATCTGCTTAGCCCACCGTAGGGAATCGAACCCCTGATTTTAGCGTTGTTATAAACATTGTTAAGACATGTACTGTGTTTGTTGTTTTCTAGCCGGCCTGATGAGTTCTGGATTGAGTGAAACGTGTCGTCGGCAATGAATACAGTTCACATAATGTAGTTGGAATGCTATTATTATGTACTCTTTTAATTTTAAAATTCTTTAGAGGACTAGATAAAAATGTAACAGGTGTAACAGTAATATATAATTAACGTCAAACACTTATTTTTGGCGAATCATGAAGTGTTTTAGGCTTTAAAACTAATGAAATTTCACCAATATCATCATTAGATACTTTAGAATTAAATGTAGATTGTGCTAGAAATTCAGCATGTGTGTTTTTGGTCTTTCTTTGATTCTCTTATTAAGACATTTTATTTTCTCACGTGTATATCTTTTTTTTTTCAATACATTAATTAAATTACAGACACAACACTGGCTTCTCATCGTTTTCCGACTGGTCAAGAAAAGTCACCAAACCTCACACTTCTTTCGGGGATTCATCGGGCTACCGGGTGGACAGTGGTAAACCTCGCTGAATTCCTTCAAGTTCGACAACGTGCCCACGACTCTGATGCACATTAATCGGATATTGTTATTAAAACTCAGTGATAATATTACATGATTTAATTAAAATATATATACATGGAAGACTTACGTGTTCTTAACCATTACAAATATCCATTTTACATTATTAGAACAAGCATAAAAACATTCCTATCTTGCTAAGGTCAAAACTATACAACATGTTTGATCACCGCGGATATCGAAGCCTATTTCTTAACGTTATAAGACATAAGAATTTAACATTGAGACACCTTCGGAGGTATATTAAAGATATCTAGATAAATATTTCATGTACAATTGCAGTTCATGCTCAAACAAAACTCATCTCTCAACAGAGTTAAGGAAAAGTCGTGTCACGAAACCTGAGAACAGTATTGTTGTCTTTTTACTTTATATTTTTTAACATAATAAGATAAAATCTAATTGTTGCAAATGGTTTAATATTCTAATATATTCGTTATCTTAATTCTTACACTTGGTTAAAGTACGCTTTGTCTTTAATGTGACTATTCTTTTCGATCTCTAATAATTCCATACTTTACTGTAGTGAAATCTTAACCTTTCTTTAGGTAACTCGTTTCAACTATCAAAAATTCCAAATGTTATTTCTACCACAAATCCCCGAATCCCCAAAAATATGTATAAAATGTTTAACTTTCAATAAGTTAGTTTGCCCCAAAATACTGTTGCCTGGAACAGCTTTTCACACTGCGTACCTGAATCTTCCTGGGCTGTGGGAATCAACGCGAACTATGTGAACTGCTGCCTTAGGCCTACTTATTCCACACCATATCTGGGCAAATTGGAGGAAGAACAGTTGGTAGTGGTTCAGGTTAATTCCAGGAAGACTGGATTCTGGACCGTGCTTTTGGGCCCATCGTTTATAAGCCTGAAAACAAACAAATAAACTTCTCAGACGTGGATCGCTGTCACATCAAAAATGATACTGACTTAACTAAGCTGGCGATAAAACTGAAATACATTTTCTGTTGGAAGTTGTTTCCCTATGTTAGTGACAAAAGGTTTAATTTAGGCTACTTAACCTAGCTGAAAACTTTACAAAGACGAAACTAAGAAACAGCGAATTAGCCTCAAAAGTCATTTAATTTATTTATTTTATAAACAGCACCTATTACCTGCTCTGATAAGTTAATTTTAGTATTTTCAAATAATAAATAGTTGATTTTCACTAAAAATAAAAGTATGGCTTCGTTTTGGGTTAGGCTATCACCATAATTTACAAACAAAATAATTTTAGTACAAAAATTTGAAAATTCTGAACTTACCCAAAATGCCTGTTTAACACCTCCATTATCCGCTATGTTTTCACCTTGAGTATTGATTCCATTCAGCTAATAAAATTAACAAATTAATAAACACATTTCTCACCAAAAGAATGCCAATGATAAGAAAACATAAATAAATTATCAACTGATTTTTCTGTGATTAACTGGGAAATTTGCTAGGACTTAAGCAACAAAATCGATGTTTTTATAGCAGTCTTACTTTTCTCTACTAATCTAGAAACTTAAATACAAAAAGCAACTTATTTTAAGAAACCAGAAGAAGTATTCCACACATTTATAACTAAAAAAAAAAGCGCGAAAACTCAAACTCTAAATCTAAACATTTCAAACCAAAAAACGCACATGCCTGTTAAACATTTATTAGCCATTACAATACTTTGCTCAGTTACTTATATACTCTTCAAAACAAGAAATGCAAAAGGGATATTTTTGTTATTTTAAAGAGAAATATATGTAATAACGTTACAAGCTCAGAGTATGTGATATTACACGTGTTAAGGCACTGATTGTCAGACCAAAATGACAATAAAAGTTGTACACTGTGAAAACGGAGGAAAACATCGGATTTTTCGCCAAAACGCATGCGTGTCCAATAACTTTGTTTGAGAGATCTGCATGTTCTGCAAGTGCAACATGTGCAAATTCCCTATAAAAAGTGACGATTCTCGGTTTCCATAGCTCAGTGTTAAGCCACCGACACGCAATACAGTTACGCCAAGACTGACTGAAGCACAACGCAACAACGCCATTGGTCGCTTGGAAGCAGGCAAATCTCGATCAGATGTTGCCAGAGCTGTGAATGTCCACCCAAGCACCATCACAAGGCTACGAAATCGTCACAAACAACATGGATCACCTCGTGACCGTTCACGATCTGGCAGACCTCGTTTGACCACGCCCGCACAAGATCGCAACATCCGGTTACGCCACCTTCGGGATAGGACCACCACTGCGACGTCTACTGTCTTAACCATACCAGGGCTGCGTAGGATTTTCGATCAGACCGTACGCAACCGTCGACGAGATTCTTAGGCCTCATGTGCAACCCATCACGGTGAACGTCAACGACGTTTTTCTACATGACAACGTCCGTCCTCACACAGCCCGACTCACCACTGTCTTCTTGAGACACCACAACATCAACGTTCTTCCCTGACCCTCCAGATCACCAGATTTAAACCCCATCGAACATCTTTGGGACGAATTGGACCGACGTCTGCGACAGTGACAACCTCAACCGCAGACTCTACCTCAGCTTGCAGCAGCTTTGCAGGCTGAGTGGACAGCCATTCCACAGGATGTGATTCGTCATCTCATCGCTTCCATGGGCAGGAGATGCCAACCAGTTATTGATGCTCACGGGGGGCATACTCGTTATTGACGTTGAGTAACGTTAAACTTCAACTAGTGAGCGTGGACTTCGCCTTTGCAGACTTTGGATATTCAGCATGAATGTGTAAAGTTTCACACATGTCATACAGAACTACCCGGAATAAACTTGTTAACAATTTGTCTCAAATTTTGCCTTTTGCGTTTCTTTTTTTGAAGAGTATAAATACGCATATGTTCGTCAATGATAGCGGTACACGAGTTTTGAATGAGACGCCATATTATCGTTTCCTAGAGCGGCAAAAGATTTAAAGTTCAAAGCTCATTTATTTAAGACGATTCTTTAATTCCAAACGTGTACGTTATTTTAAAAGCAGGTAAAATACAGTGTATGTAATATTAATGTTAGTTATAGCGCATGTTAGACTACTGATGGAAAATATAATAATATATCAAAAAGAGCTTGGGTAATGAGCAGGTTTCTATTAAATTATGGAAAATAGAAGACACCAAAACAGTTTAAGAATATTTAGATAAGTTATGGTGAGGACAGTAACAATAAGTAGACTCAGATAAGTGGTAAAAAGAGAACCCATCTTGTTAAAGCAGTGTAAGTAGACTTAAATTAGCGAAAATAGTAAAGAGTAAAAGAAGAATTAGATTACATCAACATTTAATTAAATGTATGTAGACAGAGTGACGTGATTTATTTCTCGGAGAACTTGCACGTTTAAACAACGAACATACCAATCAACAGGTGTGAAGAATATTTGTCTCTTTAATTGATTCTTATATTAAGAAAGGAAATTTTGTTTAGTTTTCACAAATAATTTTAGGTTATTATACTTAGTTAATTTACAAGGAGTAATAGCTCATATTAGTATAACTAGTATTTATGCTAATTGATATAAGGGATAGGTGGGTGAAAAAACACCATTGTCTCTCCTGTTAACAGAATTACAAGAGTAGAAGGAGGTGAGACTTCACTGTTTGATTTAGCCACACTGGGCTCACACGTTTGTACAACTACACTCCCACTGATTCTCACCTCGTTGACTGTTTGGTTTAGCCACACTGACCTCACACGTTTGTACAACTACACTCACATGGATTCTCACTGTGTGAAATATTATGTCTATCAACCTTGGAAAGTTGGTTTTTAATTTGCTTTTGCAATGTTCGTTTCATATAGTTATTATTAAATTTTAATTTTATTAAATATCAACTCTGATCTAATTAGTTAATGTTCAATGATATAATTAATTAGTATACACATACACGTAACTAGATATATATATATATATATATATATAGCTACAACAAATAGCTACATGAATGAACACACAGGTGGTGGTTCTACAAGAAGAATGATAAACTACTGGCTGTGGAAGTCAAAGGCTTATTCACTAAACATTTATCCGTTAGATTATGTTGGCTTTAACTACACCAGAATAACACAACTTGCCGGAATATTCAGGTCCGGAACGACGTAGTTACTGTATTGGTTTATCACACACTCAGCTTTTGCTTGGAAACGAACAATGCTGTCGTTATGCCACCAGGACTGCAGGTTTCCATCGGGGTCGAACTGTCTACCTAAAAAAGTTGTGAACACCTAATTTGTGCGAAGATCTGGATATATGATAAACCAGTATTAAGGTTGTACGTCTTAAAATAAAATGAAATATTTAAGTCAATTAACTTGAGCTTTTTAGTTTTTTTGGTTGTTTTTTTTTTACATATTCAGCAGTCGAAGTTAATGTTCTGCTATGTTCTTAACATTTTCTCAACTGAAAAAACATGTGGCACATTCATCTTCCGAATCTCTTAGCATAAATGACAAGAGGTTTCAGTATTCTGAGCTGGATTTTTTTTTTTCTGTAATGGAGAATAGCGGGGAAGAAACTGGAGTTAGACACATCATAACATTTGTTTATACATTAATGTTGTAGGTTTTAGTGATACAATGTTCTTTCATCTGACCATAGACAAGTCTGACAAAAGGGGGTGGGAAGGGGGCAGATGCCCCGGAGCCCGGGGTCTGTTGAGAGGCTCAGCAGTGGGATATTCCAAAGCTCACTATAAATGCATATTACTTAACGACCGAAAATAACTATTGCTTTTTCATGGATTCCTAAAGACATCTGTCACCTAAATTTCTTTTATGAATAACAAAAAATAATAATAAATAGAATGATAGAGGGAAGGTGTCTCGATGATGTTACTGACCCCAAGGCCTAAGCTGTCTCTCGACGCCTCTGACCACAGTGGTTGATTTAATATATTCCTACTTAAGCCTCGTGCACAAGAACTCGTATATCTTGAGCGAGGTATTCAGTGATTGACTGGTTGTTTGTCTTTAAAGTTGAAGGTCCCTAAACGTTTTTTGTTATTAAATAGATATAGTACAATGTTTTGGAATCTGTATTTTAGTTGTTTTTTTTTTTGTAATTTTTATGTAGTGTTTAGTTCTGTACGCCTTCAATTATTGTATATTTTTACTGAGTTGTTTTATTATGTTTAAATACTTTGTGGGTTTATTTTTAAAATTTTGTACTCATGCGTTTGTTTCGTATTTAACTTTGGTTATATGATATATATTCTCTTCTCTACCTTATTCCCAACTGAAACAAGTTTGAAATAACGGAACCATGAGTTCAAGAAGATATTTTTCAGGAGGATGAACTAACCTTCAAAATATTACCATGACAGTCAACAGAAGAGGCAAGCCACAACAGTCAAAGTTGACAGGTTTAATGTTTGTATGGTTAGTTTAGGCCATACTGCAAACTTATAACAACAAATACTCCGTGGCCTGACATGGCCAGGTGGTTATGGCGCTCGACTCACAATCTGAGGATCGCGGGTTAGAATCCCAGTCACAGCAAATATGTTTGCCCTATCAGCAGTGCGATCGTTATAAGTTACAGTCAATCCCACTCTTCGTTGGTAAAATAGTAGCCCAAGAGTTGGCGGAGGGTGGTGATAACTAGCTGCCTTCCCTCACTGGTAAATTAGGGACGGCTAGCGCAGATAGTCCTAATGTAGCTTTGCGTGAAATTAAAAAACAACAAACAAATATATACTCTATAATAGCAAATACTGTTTTTTTCTTCTCGGTTCTTAACCCTACAGGGGTATTTAACCTTATATTAAACAAGTGTTTATATGAATACAGTAATAGAAAGTTACATAAAGCACAATATTTCAATGGTACTTATTGTGTACGTATGCATGATAACAATGAGACTGCCTCAGTCTATCTGATAACTTGAGTGACATTTGCCATGTCCGGTATCCAAGAAGCCACTATGGTAGCGACATTTTTATATATTTAGCTACATGGTAAATATCTTGAGATTTTAAATAAAATTTCCGACAGACCTGGCGACTTTTATTAGCACTAAAAATTAAGCGTGATAAGTGATGCGGAATTGTGGCGTGAATAAAAAGTATAAATTCATATACACGTGCTGTATGAATAAAAAATAATAATTTTTTCCCTTTCCTGCGAATAGGACATGATATTTCTTAATCGTATTCTACTGACCACCTTGCCCTCTATTTAGCCACGTCTCCCCATATACGAACTGCTCAATTGTTTGAAGTCGTCATAACCATCTTCGTATTTCTGTGTTTTAAGGTTTCTACATACTTTAATCGATATAACTACATTTAAAAACTACACATAACAGTCTGAAATGTTTGTCCAGTTTAAGATTACCAGTGACACACGGTTGTACTCATAAAGAATACCAGCAATCTCAAAATAAACTTTTGGACTTTTGGAAATTATGGATAAAGCCTGTCACGTGAATATTTAAAGGAAAATTTGAAGTACTTCCGGATCAACACTAAATGGCGCTGCGGTCGAATAAAATAACTCTGTGATGATTAAATCTATATCACCAGTAGTATTACCAATAATGGAATCCGGTGGCACAGCAATCAGTTTTTGGACTCATAACGCTACACACCAAGTTTCGATACTAGTGGTGGGCACAGAACAGATAGTCCCTTATGTAAATTTGTGCTTAACTACAAACAAACAAATTACCAACAACTATGTAAAGAAATTGGATGTGCCTTTCACCATTTTTTTTTCCGTGTTGTTCTCCATTCCCGGGAAGAATTCCATTTCAGGAAACCATACTGTATTGCTGTTAACAGAGGCTGGGAAAATATGTTCTTAGGCATACCACTACACTTTCAGTTGTGAAAATGTAAAGAACAAAGCACGAACATCGATTGTTAATATCTTACTCAGTAATTCAGCTTCGAAGAAATAATTAAGTCGAAAGCAAACATAATTCTCCTTTGGTCTGTTAAATATTGTTATATTCATTACCTTTCCCTTACGATAATCTCTTACGTTACGTCACATTGCACTCAATGATCTTCACGACCGTTGCACTTTTTTTTGTGGAAGTGACAGGGAGTTTTCACGCAAAGGTTAACTGTATGCAAAAGCTATCCTTCAATTTGAACCAATATATTAAAGGAAAGTCAGCTAATTTACAGCACCCAACTCCCATTCTTGGGTTATTATTATCTGATGAAATAGAGAGATTTGAGGAGAACCCAAGGCTACGAAGGGTGTAGCGCTTGGACTCTCGGATGTACACTCTGGGTTGGTAACTACTGGGTCACGCCACGTCCGTAACACAAAATGATTAATGAAGTTACACTGTATTATACACAGTGTTTCATAATTATATAAAAAAAGCCTGAATTAAAAAAAATAATTTTACCTTTGTTGTCGAACCCGTGAGTAACTTCATGCCCAATTACCACTCCAATTCCCCCATAGTTAAGGAACCTTTGAAAAACAAACACATTTTTGATATTCTACCATAAACCTAAATAGCTAAACCAAAATTGTGCACGAACCCATTTGTAGTTTAAACTTTAACATAAACCTAAATTGTTTACGAAACTTCCTGTTATATTTTTGTAATTTAAATGCACAATTTAAACCTTAATAATAAAAACGAAACCAAAACCCTTAACGAATGTTTTATTTTTTTTAATTTAAAGAATTTTCTTGTTATTTAAAATCGCACAAACGTCATAAAGCTGACACAGTTTTTTATTTCAGAGAATTAAAAAAAACATTTATTTCAAATTACCAAATAAAGGAGACTATAATTATATTCCAATTTCCTGGTTGGCGCTGAAAAAATATTGTTTATTATTAAATGATAAAGACAGTTTTCGAGAGAAAATATTTATTAGAAAAGTTTTCATATCTGAATCACAGTTGCAATTGGTAATGATAAGTGATGTCGAATTCTGTGATATTTTAAGCTTAAAAATGGAATGCTAACAGGTTTGCTCGAACTATTGACACAGTTAAAGGTTCATATAAATAAAAATGTGTAACAATTACGTCATTATTCCCACGTTACTAACACTAACAGAAACACCATATTTTCCACGTTACTAGCACTAATATAAACACCATTATTCCCACGTTACTAACACTAACATAAACACCATTATTCCCATGTTACTGACACTAACATAAACACCTTTATCCACGTGTTACTAACATTAATATAAACACCTTTATTCACGTGTTACTAGCACTAAAAGAAACTTAGCATAAATTAATATTTGTACCAAGGTAATAATTCTCCATATTTGTATTGTTGTGTATTAATGCTTGTCATAGCTAAAAGTGTAATCAATATAAATCTGTCGTTTTATATTTTCGTTAAAATAAAAAAGATGTGAATTACAGTTTTATTTTGAAAAATAAATAATAAATGTTAATTGTTAAAGGCAATAAATTTGGTGACATTTTTACGTTCCACGCAAAACTTGGGTAGTTTCAATAACGTATTTTCAGAAATACGTATAACTAACTGTATCTAACCTACTTCAAAATAGGGAGTTTAAAACTACAGGGCGACCCGTAAGTCCCTACCCATCCATATATTATTATGTTATATTCAATTACGCATGTATTATAAATTTGTTTCTTTTTTTTCAGAGATATATGGCCGATGTTGAGGAAAATGTTTCACAGAACACGGCGTTGCATAATATTATGCAGCGAGAATGAGGGACAGCACACAGATACACTAGATACATAAGATATATGGATGGGTAGGGACTTACCACCTTGTATAATTTGAAAGCTAGTTATTGTTATCGAAAAATAGTATAGTTTTAATTAATACAAATTAAATATCGTACAATAAATATTGCTGTCTAACCTCACCTTGGATAATTTTGGTGGTAAAGAGGTGGTTGCAATATCCCTGCTGGAAAACCTAATTAAGTTATAGAAAACAAAAATAAGTTTTATGTACATATATATATAAACAGAAAATCAAAATTTATGCAAAAGTTCTAGTTACAGTCGTGCAACTATAGTAATACAAAACGATTTTTGACACCAAATTTATAGAAACGTGAAAAGTAATAACTGAAATTTACTTTCCTTGTAAATAATTACGAAAAAAAAACACACGTAGAGGTTAGTTCCCGTTTCTTACTCGTTACGTTTGTTTCTTTTGAATTTCGCGCAAAGCTACACGAGGGCTCTCTGTGCTGGCCGTCCCTAATTCAGTAGTGGTAGAGTAGAGGGAGGGCAGCTAGTCACCACAACCCACCGCCAACTCTTTTACCACTCGGCTAGTAATCTGAAGGTCCCGGGTTCGAATCCCCATCACACCAAAGATGCTCCCCCCTTTTAACCGTGGGGCGTTATAATGTGACGGTCAATTCCACTATTCGTTGGTAAAAGAGTAGCCCACGAATTGGCGGTGGGTGGTGATGACTATCTGCCTAGTCTTACACTGCAAAATTAGGGATGGCTAGTGCAGCTAGCCCGCGTGTAGCTTTGCTCGAAATTCAAACAAACAATTAACTTTAATTATAGTAAATGAAGCCTAACGCATTTGGGCCATCGTAATTTTGATGGGAACCTACTCAAGAAAGTGACTGAAGAAAACGATTTGAGCATAACACTCATGCCATCGATTTGGTTTGTTTTGAATTTCGCGCAAAGCTACACGAGGGCTAGCTGCGAAAGCCGTCCTTAATTTGTCAGTGCAAGACTAAAAGGGAAAGCAGCTAGTCGTCATTACCCATCGCCAACTTTCGGGATACTGTTTTACCAACAAATCATAGGACTGGCCGTTACATTATAACGCACCCGTGGCTGAAAGGGCGAAAATGTTTGATGTAACAGGAATTCGAACCAGCGACCCTCAAATTATGAGTCGAATGCTTTAACCACCTAGTCATGCCAAACCTCATACCAAGGAAGCAGTACAAATTTTGTAGTAATGCTAATTGATTATGAGAGAAAAGAGAAAATTATATATTCATAAACATCACTAGTTAGGTCTCAGCTAAAATACTGTGCTCAGTTTAGATTTTGGTTTGTTTGAAGTTAAGCACAAAGCAACACAATTGATTATCTGTTCTTTGCCCATGACGGGTATCAAAATCTGGTTTCTTGCGTTGTAAGTACGCAGACACACCACTGTGCCAGTGGGGAACTCTCAGTTAAGATCTCTTTATTGAAGACCAGATACTGTCCAATTGGAAATGATCCTGGGATGGAAGGATTTATTTTATGAGGATAGGCAAGGACCTCTATACCTATTTTATATTAAGAAAAGAAGTTGTTGTTTTTACAATTTATTATAAGACTTTTGAGGAATCGAAAAACTAAAAACGTCAGTTTTTGTACTATAATCTAAGGGTAACTGGATGAGAAAACAGTTTGTAATTCTTTTCGTGATTCATAGTATTCGAAAGTTTAACTGGCGTTACGCACTGTATAAATTACAACGTTATGCATCCATAATGTGACACAATTTTAGTGTCTACTGACTGACAGACAAAACACTACTATATGATGGTGCGAGAGGTTAAAACAGGAACAAATAAGGTAGGTGCAGTTACGACAGTTTTAATTTCCTAACAGGGTGATTAGCTTATGAAATGAGTTACTGTTAGCGGTAGTGTATTACAAGCTTAAAAGAGGAATAGATGACTTTTGAAAATAAAGGGTGCATTTAAGTTTTACGGTTTTTTAGGGATGGGTGTACAAGAACGACTTTGAAGGATCAAGTGTGGTCACTTATCGGTAATGTTATCAAACAAGTCTTCGGTGTACCTTTTTAAATTTACACCCTCTTCATCTTAAGAGTTAAAGATTACGTGTTGTATTAAATTTACTGATGAAAAAATATTCCTACCATGTTCTTTCATTTCCGGTTTACATGATGGTTAGAAGATGAAATGTTTAATTTTATCAGTAGACTTTTTTTATCGTAAACCGTTCACTAATCAACAACAAATTTCGTTTGTTTTTTGTTAAAATGAATGTTATTCAAGTGTAAGACTTTTTGTGAGACGCGACAAGTTTGAAACAAATCCTTTTGCAATTTGTTGTTTTTTTCATTGAAATTTATAACAAATGTTGGAAAATGTATTTGAAAAATTTCCCTTTTTCAAAACAGACTTAACGGTTACATTAAAATACATTGGCCTCATTTAACGTTATTATTTAGCCATTTCAAATTTTTTGTGCGTTTGCCAAAACTACCGGATTGTTTGTTTTTTTTTATTTACGAACTATACGGGAAATAAATTTTAACAATTTATTAACAGTGAAAGCTTCTATAAAGATGGCTCTGTATGTCTATTAACAAAATTTTCCAACTTCCCAAAGTTCTATCACCATGATATTTACGTTTTTATTGTATACCTCAGAAATATTCTAAAACACCACTTTCTTCGTTTCCCCCCAGTTTTACAAGTTTGACAGCCATTTTAATTTCTAATTTGCTACTTCTGATGAAAGACGAACATACACACTGCTCAATCATTCTCTGTGAAAACAATGAAATAAATGCTAAGCCTAGCGCGAGTAACGTTTCCGAGTAAAATCTAAAAGTTGTGTAACAACGAAGTAAATGCTAAACCTAGCGCGAGTAAAGTCTGTTAGTAAAATATAAAAATTGTGCAACTATAAAACACTCTATTTTCATTTATTATATTTTAGTAATCCTAGCATTTTCATATACTTACTAATCAAATTTTTGGATCTTGTATAAAAAGCGTTGACGACAGCCGGAGAAGTTACCCACCTAAAAAATAAGGAAAATTTCATATTGTAAAAATATAATAAAAAAAATGTAAATATTTGTATGAACCAGACCTAGATTTGGCTGTTGTTGAATTATTTATCTTTTTTAAAACTATAATATAAATAATAACAATAAACTTACAGGGAACATTTTGTACACGAAAATATATAAAAATAAAGCTGACAAAATTATTTCAACACACGTAAACTTCGGCGCCATCTTAACTAATAGACAATTTGTACTAGTTCTCATTTCGAATAGTACACAGAAAATTATTTATGCATTTGGAACGTTTTAATTTTATAATGGATATGGACTGGTACTGGATGATGTTGTGCATACTTTCAGTTTTGAATACAGTTACTAAATTTTTATACGAAATGACTTGTCCATATTACTTTTTGTCACTCCCAGGTGCTATGTTTATTAATATTATAAAGAGAGGCCTCTACAGAAGTAATTGGTGTTACTACTTTAAACTCTTGCATCATCATTCAGTACTGTGTTGTTTGTTAGTCAGTACACACTAAAATGATGTCACGTAAGGAGCACATAACATTGCAATTTATACAGTCAAACTTTAAAAAGCCATGAATCACGAGAATAATTACAAAGTCTGTAGCTGTGTAGCATAAAACACAGCTGGACTTATGAACTCAACACCAAAAAATAAAAATATTTGTTACTTTTAATTTTGGTTTTATTTACTTTTGAAACAGAACACTTTCGGGGCCCATTTTGGTACATCAAGTTTATAAATTGTTTATTTTTAGATGTGAATTCATAATCTGAGGGTCGCGGATTCGAATCCAAGTCCCACTAAACACGCTGTCCTTTCAGCAGTGGGGACGTTATAATGTTTCCAACAATCCCACTATTCATTAGTGAAAGTGTAGCCCAAGAGTTGGCGGTAGATAATGATTACTAGCTGCCTTTCCCCTAATCTTTCACTGTTAAATTAGGGACGGCTAGCGCAGATAGCCCTTGTGTAACTTTGCGCGAAATAAAAAAACAAACAAACATTAATAAAAGAGACAACTGATAAGACAAAAAACAAAAAACAGAAAAGGCAAATATGCACCTCTCTCCACTATCGTATTGAATAAGCTTCAAGAGTAGAATTATGACCTTATAATAAATAGGACGGCAAGTTTCTGCACAAATGAATATATTCACAATGACAAAGGCTATAGAGGTGCTGAAGAGGTAAATACGTCCTATTCTTCGACACGACATATACAACTTCATACCTTGTGTGAATCAAAACACTGTTAATAAAAGTCCTTCGTAAAGTTTGCATGGCTATTCGACGTCTCCAGCTTCAGATCATTCTGTTAAATGCCTCCCACCCAGTAGTACAGTATGGCTGCGGAGTAACAACAGGTTTCAATACCCATGGTGGGCAGAGCACAAATAGTTCTTTGTGTAGGTTTATGCTCAATTCGTAACAAACGCAATCTATTAAATTCGTCGAATATTTTCCCCTTTGACCATTGTAAAATCAAAAGAGAGGTTCAAACCTCAAATATGTCTGTTTTAGCCTGTGGGGGCCTGGCATGGCCAAGTGGTTAGGGCGGTTGATTCGTAATCTGAGGTTCGCGGGTTCGAATCTCTGTCACACCAAACATGCTCACCATTTCAGCCGTGGGGGTTTTATAATGTTCAGTCAATTTCACTATTCGTTGATAAAAAAGTAACCCAAGCGTTGGCAGTGGGTGATGATACCTAGCTACCATTCCTCTGGTCTTACATTGCTAAATTAGGAACGACTAGTGTAGATGGCCCTCGTGTAGCTTTGTGCGATATTAAAAATACAAACAATTCAGTTTGTGGGAGTTGTCGTGGGTTTGTTTGTGCAAAGACTCAGCTAAATTGGTGAAAATATGGAGGAATAGAAGGTTCGAAAAATCTGCAAAAAACCTTAATTCTGTAAAATATTTTAACCTTTTACCTCTGTACAACTACAAGTAAGACACGAATCCTTAATATGTCTGCTTCGGTCTATGTGGGTTTTCGCAAACCATACAACCCATTAAAGAATGGCAGACCTAAAGAATGAGCTCTGGAAACTTGTATATCTTTTGACCCCTGTAAAATTGCAAGACAGGCAAAACCATCATACCTGCCTGCTTCACTCCGTTGGAAAATATCAAAAAATATTATCTGGTGTGATTAAAATCTAACGATATATCAGACTGAAAAAACCCAATTTTTCAACTATGTTTAACTACTGACTTGTGTAAAAATCAAAGAAAAATACAAATACTAAACTCGCTTTCTTTAGTCTGAGCCATGTCTCACGTGTTTGAGGAAAGACTGACATTTGACGCCCTAAAATCTGACCAGTGGAGGAGAACTAAGATTGTTTTGAATTTATTTCGCGCAAAGCTACACGAGGTCTATCTGCGCTATCCGTCCCTAATTTAGGAGTGTAAGACCAGAGGGAAGGCAGCTAGTCATCACCACCCACCGCCAACTCTTGGGCTACTCTTTTACCAACGAGTAGTGGAATTGACCGTCATATTATAACACTCCTACGGCTGAAAAGGCGAGCATGTTTGATGCGACGGGGATTCGAATCCGTGACCCTCGGATTACGAATCGAGTGTCTTAACCACCTGACCATGCCGGGCCGGGGGGAGACTAAGTAACAAAAGTAAAAAGAAAAAAAAAAGGCGTACGGGCGAATTGGGTCAACGTATCTGCCATACACGTTTTAATACGATCAAACTAGAAATAAAGAACGCCGAATATTTGTAAATGTTGAAAATAATAATAAAATCTTGAATCGTATACTTTCTTTTTTTAATTTCTAGTTAAAAGTTGTATAATGTTTGCTAGAGGAATTTTTTGGTATAACGTAGTGATATGTATGAAGCCTAGAAATGTTTAAGTTGTACGTGACGTCGTCCCCGTCACCCTAAACATGCTTGCCAAACAAGAGTAGCCCCAGAGTTGGCGGTGAGTGATGATGATTAGCTGTCTTCCCTCTAGTCTTACAGTGCTAAATTAGGAACGGCTAGCCCAGATAGCTTTCGTGACGCTTTGCGCGAAATCCACAAACAAATAAACGTGACGTCTTAAATTTTCTTGAGACTTACAGAAAACAAATACTATAAAATATAAAACGTTACTTAGTGAATTACTTACTTAGACAGCGAGTTAGTAAGTAACATAGTTCATTAATCAGTTAGTTGGTACTTCGTTCAGTGCCATACATTCTTTTTTGAGCTTGTACAGTGCATAAGATAGGAAGTTAACACGTACGTGTCTGTTTAGGTAAATTTGTGAGTTAGGCCTATTATTTAGTTATAACATTTCGATGAAACCGTGTAAGTTATAAAACTTTCAGTTGAAAAAATATAACACTTTCCTTTCATAGTCGACTATACTTTTCATTATTTATACCAAATAACCTTACAAGAACCTGTAAAATAATATAATAATTATAAATTATATTTATATAAATTATAATTATATAAAATTA
Source organism: Tachypleus tridentatus (assembly GCF_004210375.1). Classification (NCBI taxonomy): domain Eukaryota; kingdom Metazoa; phylum Arthropoda; class Merostomata; order Xiphosura; family Limulidae; genus Tachypleus; species Tachypleus tridentatus. Next base: position 149,305,913 of record NC_134834.1, read on the forward strand.
TATAAGCCTATATAACATTAAGAAGTACAACATGTATTCTTCTATATGGAAGAGACAATTAAATTATTAATAACTACTTTCAAATGATATCAAACTCTGAATAATAATATGTAAACCACACTATATCTTCTACATTAAGTGCCGACGAGGCCTTTCACTTACTACCAAGGTTTTTGAGGTAAATTGGTGAATAACAAATGTAACCACAACTTATACCTGTAAAAGCCTTTTATAATATAAATAATTTGACCACGTGATTACCGATTACGGTTGACAGGTGTTCGTAATTTCAACTGCTCTTGAAAGGCGTAATATTTGAGATTTTCAAGACCATTTTCGAAATATTTGTCCGGGTGCAATTCTATCTAATGGACAAGATAATAAAAAATAAAAATGAAAAGTAATATTTAGTTGGGTGCATATTAATATGCACATATTATAAGAACTTGTGAATAAACGTAAAGGAGAATGTAATATGTCAACCACAATATATCTGCTATATCCAGGGTCGATGAGACCTTTCGTATAAACCAAGACTCATCAGGCCAGCTGGAATACGACATACATAGTAGTGGCCGAGATGCTACTAGTATTATTAATGATTTATAAAAGCGGTTTCTGTGTGAAATAAATTAAGTTGGTGAACTGTAGTTTTTATAACTTTATTTAACCAAGTAAATCTGAGAATGACCATTCTATGCTAGTTTATTTTAGTGACAATATAAAGATCAAAATAAAAATATATATTATTTTATTCAGTTAATGTACAACTCACCCCTTCGTACTCTTTGTCCAGTTCAGTATTGTTGGTGATGAATTCTGGATAACCAATTTTCTGTGTAATCAGTTTAGCCTAAAACATAACAAATACAACAGCGATATTTAAATTTAACAAAAGATTAGCAGCAAAGATAACAAATTAATACACATGAGAGTAAACATATTTTTACAAAGCTGGAGTAAGGTCTTTGGGGTGGAATGGGCGGATCCCAAGACAAGATA